>NC_090194.1:17301811-17601811 GCF_024679245.1 Pseudorasbora parva | reverse complement strand
AAAATTATCTGAAGTATAGCTAAGCGCTTGTTAGCGATTAAAAAAAACTGTAACATGTCTACAAAAGTTATTCATAAAACATATAAATATCAGTTAACCAAATATAGATGAAATGGAAAGGCTATATCAGTCAAAGCTCAGCTTTCGAAGGGGAAGAGACAGGGAAAGATAAAAACAGAGTAAAAGAGAGATGTGGATATGAGGAGAGATAAACCCAAGTCAGTAACACTTTATTTTAGGGTTTAGTTATTAACTATTAACTAGTTGCTTATTAGCATGCATATTACTAGGATAATGGCTGTTTGTTAGTACTTATAAAGCACATAGAGTATTAAAGCCTTATTCTTCATGACCTTATTCTACATCAATTAATCCTACCCAATACCTAAACTTAAATGCTACAAAAACTACCTTACTAACGTCTCGGTTACGTATGTAACCCTCGTTCCCTGAAGGAGGGAACGGAGACGCCACGTCGGAGTACCGACGAATAGGAATCTCGCTTGCGAGAGCCAATCTACTTCGAGTCTAACTAAACGAGCCAATGCACATTGGCATGCAATGATTGCACCAGGTGCTCATGCCACGCCACGCGGGTATAAATGAGACACAGGTGATTGCATCAAATTATCTTTTTTGCTGAGGAGCCGAGTAGGTAGACTGGCGCCCCGGCAGGGACAGAGGACATGGCGACGGGACGTGGCGTCTCCGTTCCCTCCTTCAGGGAACGAGGGTTACATACGTAACCGAGACGTTCCCATTCAGTCGGTCACTCTCGACGCCACGTCGGAGTACCGACGAATAGGAATCCCTACCAAAGCGCCATGGACTCTGCCCCCTTCCAGTGCCCTGTGTGAGCCTCCTGAGCTCTCTTACCTGATGAGACGGGGCTCACACCGAGAAGTCCATCACTGCTGTTCCGCATGACCCGCTCAGTGACTATTGGATAACACTGGGAAAGCGTGCCCAATGGGGGGCCGCTGCGGAACCACATCATACCACGGGAGTTATGTGGGGACCGAGCTAAGCCGTAGCCCGCCGCCGTGAGGGGGGCTCCATCCCTAAAAAGGAGGGCTCTCCCAAGGGAAAGACACGGGCTTCCGAGAGGAGCAACCGTGGAAAAAGTGTGGGATCCCCGTAGGGTCACTCACATGGCCCCAGCCAATTACCGGTTCTCCAGGATTCAGCGGTAAGGGGCCTGATGCCGGACGCTCCGCCACGCCCGGCACCGAGGGCGGTGGAGGACTCACAGAGATTGCTTCTGGGGAATTAAGCGCCAAGGCGCAGCAAGCCGACAAGAGCCGGGCCTCTCAGTGCTTCTACCCGTTTGAGGTGAGAACACAGGAGGAGACCGGCTCTACACGTAGGCTATAAAACCTAGCGAACGTGTTAGGTGTCGCCCAGCCCGCAGCTCTACAGATGTCTGACAGCGAGGCGCCACGTGCCAGCGCCCAGGAGGATGCAACACTTCTAGTAGAGTGTGCTCGCAGCCTGAGCGGGCAGGGCACGCCTTGTGCCTGATAAGCCAAGGTGATGGCATCCACTATCCAGTGGGCCATCCTCTGCTTGGAGACAGCCTTTCCCTTCTGCTGGCCTCCGTGACAGACAAAGAGCTGATCTGAGGTCCTGAAGCTTTGGGTTCTGTCCACGTAGATCCGCAGAGCGCGGACGGGACAGAGCAAAGCTAGGGCTGGGTCTGCCTCCTCCAGGGGCAGCGCTTGCAGGTTCACCACCTGGTCCCTGAAGGGAGTGGTGGGAACCTTGGGCACGTAGCCAGGCCGGGGTCTCAGTACCAAGTGGGTGTCACCCGGCCCGAACTCCAGGCACGATTCGTCGACCGAAAATGCCTGCAGGTCCCCCACCCTCTTGATGGAGGCCAATGCAGCCAACAAGAAAATTTTCATGGACAGAATCTTCAGCTCTGCTGACTGCAAAGGCTCAAATGGGGCATTCTGCAGTGCTCGGAGCACCAGAGCAAGATCCCAAGAGGGTATGGAGGGAGGACGAGGAGGATTTAACCGTCTCGCCCCCCTAAGGAACCTGCCGACCAGGTCGTGCTTCCCCACCGACTTACCCTCTACATGGTCATGATGGGCAGAAATAGCAGCAACGTAAACCTTGAGGGTGGAGGGCGACAGCCTCCGCTCCAACCCCTGCTGCAGGAAGGAAAGCACTGACGCGATCGAACATCTTCGGGGGTCCTCCCGGCGGAGAGAACACCAATCGACGAACAGGTTCCACTTCAAGGCATAGGCCCGTCTCGTAGACGGTGCTCTAGCTGAAGTGATGGTGTTAACTACCTCTTGAGGTAAGTCACCTAGAACCTCCGCGTCCCGTCCAGGGACCAGACATGAAGTTTCCAGAGGTCTGGACGCGGGTGCCAGAGGGTGCCCCGTCTCTGAGTTAGAAGATCCTTCCTCAGAGGAATCGGCCAAGGAGGGGCTGTCGCCAGGAGCATGAGTTCTGGGAACCAAGTCCGGTGGGGCCAATACGGGGCCACCAACAGGACCTGCTCCTTGTCCTCCCTGACCTTGCACAGTGTCTGTGCAAGTAGGCTCACTGGGGGAAACGCATATTTGCGTAGGCCCTGGGGCCAGCTGTGCGCAAGTGCATCCGTGCCGAGTGTGCCCTCGGTCAGCGAATAAAACCACTGGCAGTGGGACGTTTCTGGGGAGGCGAACAGGTCGACCTGTGCAACCCCGAACTGAACCCAGATCAGCCGGACCACCTGGGGGTGGAGCCGCCATTCTCCCGGAAGCGCAGCTCGTGACAGCTCGTCGGCCGCCCGGTTGCGCACCCCAGGGACATGAATGGCCCGAAGCGACCTCAGACACTTCTGACTCCAGAGGAGGAGATGGCGGGCAAGTTGCGACATGCGACGTGAGCGTAGACCACCTTGACGGTTGATGTACGCAACGGTCGCCGTGTTGTCCGTACGGACCAGTACATCTTTGCCCCGTAACCGGCCCTTGAGTCGGCTCAGTGCACGATGTACTGCTAGCAACTCGAGGCAATTGATATGCCACTGCAGGTGCGGGCCCGTCCAAACCCCTGACACTGCATGCCCGTTGTACGTGGCACCCCAGCCCATGGACGAGGCATCCGTGAAGACCACAGCATGCCTGGATACCTGTTCCAACGGCACTCCGGCCCGAAGGAACCCGGGATCTGACCACGGGCTGAAGGTTTTGCGGCAGGACGGAGTGATGCTCACCCGATACGTGCCGCGTGTCCACGCCCATCTCGGGACTCGGCCGTGAAGCCAATGCTGAAGCGGTCTCATATGAAGCAGGCCGAGCGGTGTTACTGCCGCCGCAGCCGCCATATGCCCCAGGAGCCTCTGAAAATGTTTCAGTGGAACCGCCATCCTGCCCTGAAACGTGTTCAGGCAGTTCAGCATCGACTGGACGCGCTCCTTCGTGAGACGCGCAGTCCGCTTAATCGAATCCAACTCCATACCGAGAAAAGAGATCCTCTGCACGGGGGCGAGTTTGCTCTTTTCCCAGTTGATCTGAAGACCCAACTGGCTGAGGTGTCTGAGCACCAAGTCCCTGTGTTCGCACAACTGCTCCCGGGACTGTGCAAGGATGAGCCAGTCGTCGAGATAGTTTAGGATGCGAACGCCCTGTTCTCTCATGGGCACAAGGGACCCCTCCGTGACTTTCGTAAAGACACGGGGGGACAGGGCCAGCCCGAAGGGTAGGACTTTGTACTGATATGCTCGCCCCTCGAACGCAAAGCGCAGGAACGGCCTGTGTCTGGGGAGAATCGAGACATGAAAGTACGCGTCCTTCAGGTCGATCGCTGCAAACCAATTTTGGGGACGGATGCACTCGAAAATGCGTTTCTGCGTGAGCATCTTGAACGGTAGCTTGTGAAGGCTCCGGTTCAGTACTCGCAGGTCCAAGATTGGCCGTAACCCACCGGTTTTCTTGGGTACAATGAAGTACGGGCTGTAGAAGCCTGTCCTCATATCGGCTGGAGGGACCGGCTCTATCGCGTCCTTCGCCAGTAGGACTGCGAATTCCGCACGCAGGACACGGACGTCTGCAGCTTTCACCGAAGTGAAGCGGACGCCCGTGAACCTGGGGGGACGCCGGGCGAACTGAATCGCATAGCCGAGCCTGATGGTCCGAAGGAGCCAGCGAGACGGACTGGGAAGCTCTAACCAGGCTCGCAGAGACCGAACAAGCGGGATCATCGGGACCACCGGCGTACCCACCGAGGGGCAGCGAGGTGGAATACAGGCACCGGTCTGGGGCGGCTGTCTCGTGGAGGCGGCCCGCAGAGAGGTGTGAGTGTGCCGTGCGACACCTACCTGATTCCACGGCTGGGCAGAGGGTCCGCACGGAGTTTGTGGGGTGTCCGTGCATCGTCCGCTGCTGCCCACTGGCGACACAGGAGGAGGATGAGAGTGGTCCGGCGTTTGACCGGCCACAACTCTCCGAGCCCCCTGGGGACCCGGAGATGAAGGAAACTGCTCTTTTATTGAAAATTTGGGAACAGAAACAAAACGGAACACAAGATTCTCCACCCGGCCCTCCTCCGGGGGAAGGAGCGGTGCGGTCACCGTCTCCCGGAGAGCAGTCCTCCTCATCTCCGGGTCGCCCGTCTCAGGACCGCTTCCCCTTGCCTTTGCCCCTCTTCGGGGCTGCCTGGACGGGCGGGACGGCCGGCTTGCGCCCGGCTCCACGACGCCGCTTGGGTGGAGGCTGCTGCTGCGACGCGGGAGCGGAGGCCGACGCAGACGGCCGCCCTCGGCGACAAGCTGGCTGAGGCGCTGCCGGCGGCGGGGTGGAGGCAGCAGCTGACCGCCGCGGCATGATGTGACTGATGGCCTCAGTCTGCTTCTGTGCGGCCGAGAACTGCTGGGCGAAGTTCTGCACCGCGTCGCCGAAGAGGCCAGTCTGGGACACGGGGGCATTAAGGAACCTGATCTTGTCGGTATCCCTCATGTCCGCCAGACACAGCCAGAGATGGCGCTCCTGGACCACCATAGTGGACATCGCACGTCCCACGGCACGCGCCGTAACCTTCGTCGCACGAAGCGCGAGGTCCGTCGTCGCCCTCAGCTCTTGTAGAACCGCGGGATCGTGACCACCCTCGTGCAGGTCCTTCAGTGCCTGGGCCTGATGAACCTGCAACAACGCCATAGCGTGTAGGGCGGAACCTGCCTCTCCACAAGCCTGGTAGGCCTTCCCGATCAGATCGGAGGAGTACCTACAGGCCCGGGAGGGGAGACACGGGTTCCCCCTTGATGTGAAGTTAGGGCACAGTTGCATAGCAACGGCCCGTTCCACGGGAGGAACCTGCGTGTAACCCTTTGCAGGTCCGCCATCAAGGGTGGTGAGGGAGGAGGACCCACTGGGCCGGTTTCGGGCAGTTAAAGGTGCCGTCCACGACCTAGTGAGCTCCTCGTGCACCTCCGGGAAGAAAGGAACCGGGGTGGGGCGCTGATAACCAGCACGGGCCACCCCGAGAAACCAATCGTCCAACCTCGACGGCTCGGGACACGGTGGAGGGTTCCACACGAGCCCGACCCTCTCGGTGGCCCGGGAAAGCATGGCCATCATCTCCAGATCGGTATCGGGCACAGCGGGTCTTCCCGAAGGAGCCCCCTGCGCCGACACATCATCTCCAGACAACTCTGACCCTCCCTCCGATGCAGCGATGGACATTTCGTCATCGCGGGGAGCCCCGAAGGATACGGGTGGTGCGCATCTCGAGGACGGCCCACCTCATTCCAACGGCAGCTCTACTGGCTGCGGAGCGCGGGAGGAGTGAGGATTCCCCGCGGGTTGGTTCCCTGGAGGAAGCGCGCTCACCGTCACCCTCAAATCGGCCGCGCTACTACCGGAAGTAACCCTCTGTGGAGGGTTAGATCGCGGCAGAGGCACGGGGACTCCGCCTTTTGCAAGACGGAGCCGCGACCGCAACTCTGAGATGGTCATGTTCCCGCAGTAAGAACATGAGTCATCCATCAGCGCTGCCTCAGCGTGCTGCACGCCCAAACACGAGATACAGCGCTGATGACCATCCCGCGGTGAAATGAACCCACCCTACCCAGAAACACACAGATAGAATGTCATCTTTAAAAAGACGCAAGCTCTATCTGTGTTGCTCTTTTAGAATGATGCTCTCCTTGGTGCTGAAACACGCAGGGGGTGGGGCCGCGGCGACACAGACAGGAATGTAGTGCAGCCTGTCGTGCGCGCTCTCTCTCACAGGACGCTTTCAACAGCCGTGAGAACGGCTTTTTAGCGCTCTCCACCTAGCGCACCGTACACTGCATGAAAAGTGGGATTTTCGTCAGTAAGCAGCACTGTAGATTGTCGTGGAAGATCAGGTTTACGACTGTACACGGCAGTTTGCAGGCGACACCGAAAACTGCCGTGAATTGTCAGAAATTGACGTGGGCCTTGCTTGGCAGTTGTCCCCCCCAAGACCCCCCTTCCCTTAACTCCAGGGGAGGCTTTAAAGGGTCATGAAACCCCCCTGCTGCAGCGGGTTTTTTTCACACCTTCGATTTGAAAAGGTTTCCAAAAAGGGGCGTGGTCGACTGCGAAAGGTGGGATGGGTATTGTTTGGAAAGAGGGAAAGGTTTGCATAAATAGGGGAGTGTCATTAGGCGCATTCAAATTAGCTAATTTGCAAACCGGCAATGCACAGACACAGATGACCGACATGGATAGCGACAGCAGCAGTTACAGCGGTTCTGAGAGTTGTCTGGAAGTGGAAGACTTCTCCCCACCAGATTCACCTGAATCGCACTGTGAGCAGATTGATGACAGCGCAGGTCCAATGCCTTATCAGTTCGAACCTTTGGACACGCACATACATACAAGTGAAAGTGAAGACGAACCTGATGAAGCGCCAATAGAAGTCATCTCGCACTGGTATGTTTTTGTACCATTATTTATATAAAGTAGAACATGTATTTACCAAATTGACAGTTTATCTTGCACTTGAACGCCGGAAGTGGCGTTTTAGTGGAAACTAAATTCTACCTCAGAACTGAATTCTATCTCGCTTTGCAAAGTTATATAAAAATGCTTATATTGTAATTTTATAACAGGTGTTCTTGTGGTAACTGCTCCAGGCTCAGTCCCGCGGAGAATGTATGCTGTAAAGACATAACACAGGTAAAATCCTACTTCAACTTAGTTTCCGAAGAGGAAAAGTCATCTTTATGTTTGAGCCTCTACTAAGTAATTTCTGTCAATCAGGTAATGCACAGATGTGCACAGGTGGATGGTGTCGCCTGTATAACGGACCACCCAGGTTTTGAGCCTGTCGCTCTAAACCCATACGTTCTGCAGGCAGTGTATGGCACATTTCGGCAGTTTTTTGGGGAGATGACGAACCCAACCCTCAACAGGTCAGTTTTGCAAAAAATATCACATGACTGTAGTTTGTTCACACAGAATGTTTAACAGGGCATTGATTCCTATATGGACACAACATACAGTATTACTAAATTTAAATGTAATTCACAGTGCTTACAGACACCTGGCATACAGGAATTTTGTCCGCTGGTGCTGGGGCTACTTGGGCAGACACATCAGAGTTGTCATACCCTCCTGTGCAGTCACCCGCATCAGACAGCAGTTTCCAGAACAAAATGAAAACTACATTGGTTTCTTACCACCTCCTCTTCAGTAGATTTTAAAGTGTTGTATATACAAAACGTGTATTGTATAAAATGTATATTTTTAATAAAAATCGTTATATTGATGCAAAACCTAATTTGTCCTTTAATTTGCCTAATGACTTTGTGTCCTCATGTCTGACCATACACTGATTGTTGCACACACAAACATGTGAATTACCCATTTATAATACAACTGTAAATGTCTTATATCAGTAACAAAGAGGTCCTAATGCAACTACATTACAAATACATTATCAAAACTAATGACGGTTCATCAACACCCCCTTCGTAAATGTAAATATGGTATTACAGTGTTGAATAGGGTCGTTAATAGCCCATCTGACTTACGTGAGGGATTATCAGAATACCTGAATGGATAGAGACTAACAAGCATCAGTACACTTTAGCATTACAACGGTCAAGCTGAAATGTGTGAACAGCAAGGACAATTCAGTGTGGGAGTCTGAACATCTAAAATGCAAAGTCCAGATCTGTTAAATTTTCAATCATTTATTATATTATGTGGTTTTACAAGCATGTTTAACTTACATCTTTAGACACATTTCTAAAACAATGGTAATGGTGTACTATCAATGTACATGCTCATTCCAGTAAATAACCTGTTCTCTTGAGTGCTAACAGTCAAAAAAAAATTAGTGCACAAATGGTCTCTTCTCTATTCCGTATAGTCCATAGACTTAAAGCGAGATGTGTGCAGTGCCACAGCCTCCCACTTTTCAGGTCTGGTAAATTGTGTGCACAGGGGATCTGGAACATCCACTTCTTTGAGCTTTTCTTGGAACTGCTGGGGCTGCTCCAATACGCAGTCAAAAAGTAGCTCCATCAGACGCTGTACGTACCCTGCAGAGTACAATGAAAGTAGTGTTGAAATTAACACGTTCTATATAAAATTGCCTCATACGCAACACTATGAATAGAAATAAAATGCAACAATAACCATATGTAGGACTTGTCTTTAGCGGCCTCACTGTGCATTCCCCCTTTTTGTAGCGAGGATACTGTATGTGCCACCTAAGTTGTCCGGCTTCAGTAGTGGCCTGTTTTCTTTCACTGTTCTCATTATAGTGCATGGCTGCCAGTTGGGATCTAAGATAAGAATATATATTAATACAGTAAATCACCTCCCACTTTAGCAATATTTAGTGTTATTTACTCATGGACACTGACTAAACAATTGAGAATGTACCTGCACAACATTCCCAAATAAGAGAATGCCACACTCTTTGGAACAAACCGGATGAGTAAACTGTGAAACGACTCCAGTGATGAAGTCTGGTAGTCACCACTTAGGTTTTGTAAGTCCCTAAGCAGTTTTGGAGCCAGGATGACATCACAGAGCTTTTCACATGCAGCTGTACCTAATGAGAAAATAGTACAGTCAATATACATGCCATAAAATAGAGATGATAATTTAAAGAAAATAAATGTCCACTATCAGATTGCAAATATAGCTGTTTCATATTTTAACATTCAAACTGTTACACAAAAACAGACTGATACTTTATAAAAGTATGTATGTGGTTATCATTACTTGGTTTTAGCCACTGCCTTGCTTGATCTCCCACAAGTGGTTGATGGAGGCAGTTTGGAAATTCGCCATCATGCTCATGGATGTTCTGCACGTGGTTGGCAACAGATTTCCATTTAGCAACTATTTCTCTGCCCGCAGAAGAACTTGCTCCACACCAGTAAAGGTGGTTCACAATGCTCTTCTTCCATGCACCAACTTCTCTGCAAGTTCTTGTCTTCGCAAGTTGGTCAATTTTCTTAGCAACACCTTTGAAAAAAAAAAATATAAATATATATATATATATGTGTGTATGTATGTATGTATACAGATATTATTTTACAACATACTACATCTACTACATATCTGGAAACTAAGCTCTTAAGAAACACACCTTTCGCCATGTGCCATGCATCGAACTTGTGCACAACATCAGGCCTGTTCTCTTTGAGGAACTTCATGACTGCAGGATGCCGATCCGTGACAATCGTGTGAACTCGGACCCCTCTATGCTCCAGCTGTCTCAGGCATCGTTGTAACCCCTCCTTTTCCATGCGTTGGCTGTTGCCAACAACATTACTCTAAAAAAATACAACATTATAATATTTCGAATTATGGATTAATCAAAATGGTTTCTCAGAATAATAAATAAAAAACAAAAAACAACAACATACAAGCCACTGAATTATGTTAGTAAATTAATAATACCTGAATTAGCTGAATGTCCAATATCCGGTTTTTTTGAAGGTCCATCAGTGTGTAGGTGCCATATTTGGCACTGTGCCCTGAAAAATTAAGCAATGAAAATCAATATCATGAGTTGCTTAGGTTGTAAAATATTAAACCCATCATACCATTATATTTTTAATAAGTTGCACATACCGGGAGAGTCTGCTCGCATGTCACCACCCAAAACGGTGTCCCCACTGTTTATGGCCTCTGAAGTAACTGTACTTTGGTGTACATTCCACAGCCAGTTTATTGTGGGTAAAAGTAAATTACGCTGGTGTTTTACAAAGGTTGTGTGACTAATTCCTGCTATGTTGAATGCCTGCAAGAACTAAACACAACAAAAGATGAGTTAGTCATACTAAAGCTGGCACAGAGAATTCATGGGTGTGTAAAGAAAAAATCTTGCCTTTTCCACAAGCAAGAAGGATGCGCCACTAAAAATTACAGCTGCAGAAAGCTGGATATTTCCTGCTGGTATGTTTGTGACATAAGGCTGACTTGTCCAAGTTTTCTGATGCTCACAGTGAGTGCAAACCTGGTCAACGCACAGAAGTGTTCCCACCGTCCTAAGATGTGTAGTACAGCTTCTTGTGCACACCGGGCACTTCCTGAAGAGCTCAATGAGGTTCTCTTCATACACAATGAATTTTCTCATTTTATGTGGAGGAGTTTCAACCACTGTGCTGAAACAAAGTAAACAAAAACAGGAAAACGAATTAATCTCTGTGCCAATTTGTAAAGCTAGAATGCAAATCCAAACGTCCACATAACTCACCTCTCATTGTAGATACTGTGGTTAGTCACTTCTGGATAAAAAGTGTTATCCTCTGTAGACTCTCTTCTACACCTTTTGACGGGTGTTGAATAAGCTAGGGGGCCTTCCTCGAATGATGTGCTTGACGTGGTAGTGCTGCAACTAACATGTTTCACATGTTGCTTTGTTTGTATGCCTAATGATTTGGAAAAGAAAGTAACTGTATTTAATTTCAAACAACAACTAAAGGGAGCACAAACAAATAAGAAATTTGGATTCTTACTCTTGCTTCTTCGCTCAGGTTTCCAGGAATATTGTGTAGATACATGCTTAGTCGGCGAATAAACATCCGTTTGGCACGTCGCATCTTTTGTGAATATTTCTGTCTGGCACCCAACCTCGCGACACAAGGGCTTAGAGGAAAACTGCATCTGATTTACAACCTAAAAAAAGTACAACGCGCAAGCGTTATATTCACAATACGATTAACCACTGAAGGAAAATAAATATCTGTTGCTGGTTAACGTTAGCATTGTGCACCTAATGAATGACCAATTCACACCACACAGGAAAAACACCTAAGTTACATTCAAGTTGCCCGCTGGATTTAAAATTATATTAAAATAAATAAAATAAAAGTAATACGTTTACGCTGGCCAAACAGACACAAACAAACACTAATTGAACATGTTTGTTCGGTCGGGGGGAAACAAAAACCGAGCAACACCAAAATACGCAACGCACTAACGTATTTTTCGGTTGTTGTTTTTCTCTGCGGTGTGAAGTTCAACAATAGCATTTTTTCGGCAATGAACTCTGAGTTCACACTGTGCTAAAATGCTATTAAACATGCGAATACACAAAAATAAAGAATATGTTTGCAAACACTTACCACCGTTTTGGAGATGGGAATTGGCACAGCGTCTTCCTTTAAAATGAGGCGATTAGCAAAGCCGGATTCCAACTGTCCTTGATTTACAAAGTTGTCCGGTGCAAAATGTTTGCAGCAAACATACATTCCGCTTGTTTTCTTCTGCGGCCACAGCAGACCAACTGCCCTCGCCCAAACTTCAGCTCTGGTCGCGTCACGGGGAAACAAAAACAACTCTTTTTGGTTGTCGCACAGAGGAAACAAGCACTTACGACGACCCATGTTTCAACTCTGAGGATGGACAACTGGAAGACGAACATGTTGCTGACAGAAGTTACTGTCTCATCTCGTGCATATTAACTAAGTTATATTTTATGCATACTAGAGCGCAGTGATTGGATTGAATAACTTTATGTCATGAATATATGTCGAGAAACGGCCGACGTCAGCATGTGCCCACCAGCCCATACATGGACCGAATTGCCCGTGCTGACGTCAGATTCCGTGACGTTGCTCCGACTAAACTTTTCAAACCGGAAGACAGAAATCGCTCTGAAAAATGCAAAAATAAATATGTTTCACTTATGAATTAGAATAATGAATACCTTTAGTTTTTTCAATGATGTGCAATCTATACATATCTGTTTATATCTCAAAAAAAGTGTTTTGGGGTTTCATGACCCTTTAACATGTAAATGAACATGCTGTGAGCTATACAAATGCAAATCAGGGCAGCAGGAGTTTTAACCCATGTGACATTTTTCTAAAAGGTATGAACTTCCTTCTAAGAAAATCTCTTAGATAGATCAGGCTCAGTATAGCCTAATTGTAAAATCTTAAACTTAAGCTTGAATTTATATATTTGATGAAAGTATTCTAGATTATTTATTGTGTGTCATTTGCAATCAGTCCCCGTGAATTCAGTGCGACTCGCAATTTTGACCAATCACCGCAACTTTTACCAATCATTGCGGTCTCCTGCTAATAAGCGGCGTCATACATCAGCAAACTTTATATATCATATATCATTGCCTGTCAAAATTAACGTGTTAACGCAAATTAATTTTAACGGCACTACACACACATATATATATATATGTGTGTGTGTGTGTGTGTGTGTCTGTGTGTGTGTGTGTGTGTGTGTGTGTGTGTGTGTGTGTGTGTGTGTGTGTGTGTGTGTGTGTGTGTGTGTGTGTGTGTGTGTGTGTGTGTGTGTGTGTGTGTGTGTGTGTGTGTATGTGTGTGTGTGTGTGTGTGTGTGTGTATATATATATATATAGGGGTTGACATTAACTTTTTTGCTCACCGGCCACCGTGGCTAGTGGTTTTCCAAAGTTACTAGCCACTCAGCATTTTCACTGGCCACAATTTTGCTGTTTGGAAATTACATTGTATATGTTTAAAGTTGACTTTGGCATATATAAATTACTTGATTTTGAATAATTTTACTTTATTTAGAAGATTTAAAACCCTTTCAAACTTTCAAATGCAGAATGACCCCCCAAATCTTGTATATCAGCTGGGATGTGCAGGTGGGCAAGGGGTGGGCAATATAATAGATTATAATAGAATATAATAGGCTAATATGAGAAAGGTAATATGACAGGCTATGAGTTATTTTAGTTAGGATATATATATATATATATATATATATATATATATATATATATATATATATATATATATATATATATATATATATATATATATATATATACGATATATATATATATATATATATATATATATATATATATATATATATATATATATATATAATTTAAAAAATACCCTAAGCAAATTACAAAAACAATAGTTATTAAAAATAAAATAAAAATTCCGATACTAATACGACACAATGTAATTTATTGAATGTAATTGTCATTGGATACGACTTTCATCGAAAAGAATGTAACAAAATGTGGGCGTGGTCTGTGTTGTGAAATGAAACCACATTAAAATTTCCCTTAAACTGCGTTTGAAACATACAGCAAAGCAGCGACAGAGGAAAACACAGAGCCTGATATTATGCAAACATTTACCAATAATGTGGAAAGCGTTTTAAATCTGTTCAGTGGAAAATCCGCTGTGACGAATCTGTCCTCGTCTAACATCTGCTGTAAATCCAGGTAAAACTAGCTGCGTGCACGCGCCCGTCCCCAGATAACATGATCCCCAGTTGATCCGTAACACCGGCGGGAAGAAACAGCTGAATGCAATCAGTGGGCTATCTCGTCAGCTTGCTCAGTTTGCTGCCGATTTTATCGAGCACTTAACTTTAGTAATCTCCAGGTTGCTGTCCATAGATGATAGGTTGCTTGCTTTGGAGTCGAAAAACTGTGTGGAAGATACTAACTTTAAGAAGAGAAGACGAGTGCCGAAGAGAAGACGAGTGCCTAAGAGAAGGCCAGTCCTAAGATTGCGGTAAGACTGTTATCTAAGCTAAAGTAACCTAAAGCAACGCTTTTTAAGTAGCACAAGCTGAAATTAGCCTTGTAAAAGAACAAATGTAAGTTGCTTTATAAAAGTGTTTTCTTTTTCTGGTCATTTTACAGGAAGCAGTACGCCGTCTTCACAACTTCGTCATAACACTCATTTACTTGTTTTCCAGCTGCATGTAAGACATAGAGACAGTACGCAGGAGGTACAAACATCCAGTTCTTGAAAAGCTGTGAAGAGTTCAACTCGGAGTCGATTGAGAAGAAAGAGGGTAAGATTTATTAGATTAGATCCGTTTTTGGTCAGTGTGACTATTTTTCAGGTGCATTTTACGCAGTACATCGCGCAATACTGATTGTCTTTATTGTTTGTTTTTACAGCTGCTACAAGCAAGAAAGAGTGTGTTAGCTGAGGATATGAGGTGGGCCATTGGAAGTGCGCTACCATAGACCTGATATCTGATGAGGAAGACGGCATCGTTCGCGCGGTGTCTGGATGGACTGTTCGCCGAGCTCTGTGCCACGCTGCAATCGAGATTAGAGGCGATTCCAAAGAACAGGGCAACGCACGACAGACGACTGAAAACAGACAGAATGGCGCTAGTTACCTACAGCTCTGAAGCGGAAAACAGAGACTTCATGGTGCTGTAGGATTTTGGGCTTCTCGTGAGCTTCCTATTGTTGTGTGGGCAGATCTCAAACGTTTTGCATTTGGTTGTGTGTTTGTGTTTGTTCTAATAAAGCTCTTTCTTTGAATAAACTGCACGTCCCTGGCATATTTTCCTTTCCTCAATAAATGAATGTCCTTGATGGTTATAATAGCGTAGTCCATAGGATAACAATGACATAAATATAAAACATAATAGCATATCACATGAATATGAATATATACAATTAAAAAATAATATGCAAATCATAATTTTATATATATATGTGTGTAAAATTATTATAATTTGGGGGTTTAAATTTATTAATTTATTACCCAGGTTGACCAATAGTAACAGATCTGCCAACCAATCACGAGTGATATTTCTTGTTTCAATGTAGTAGTTTCAACCAATAGTGAGTGAGGAAATTCAAGCCATTCCGGCAAGGCGCCGCCCAGAGCTGCTATTCATATGCTAATTAGAGCCATTAGCGCCGGCGCCAGCATGCCTCCGCAAGCTCCACATACGTCATGGTTCGTTTCCGTCAATATGTGGCACAGACGAACGCGACGTTCACAGGCTGTAAACTGACGTTAATTGTCGAAAATCAGGGAGATTTCCGGCCGTTTACGGGGACGAAAATCCCACTTTTCATGCAGTGGTACCAGCTGTGAAAACAGCCCTTGTGGTTGCTCTTATGGACAACGAAGAGAGAAGATCCGAAGAACACACGACCCGCTGCTGTGTTGTCACACCAACACCGACCGAAGAGATCTCTTCCAAAAGGCAGGCTCTTTCTCAGTCGAACTGCGAAGTGAGGAGTGATATCTGGCATACCACTCGGCTCCGAAGCAAAAGGATAATTTGATGCAATCACCTGTGTCTCATTTATACCCGCGTGGCGTGGCATGAGCACCTGGTGCAATCATTGCATGCCAATGTGCATTGGCTCGTTTAGTTAGACTCGAAGTAGATTGGCTCTCGCAAGCGAGATTCCTATTCGTCGGTACTCCGACGTGGCGTCGAGAGTGACCGACTGAATGGGAACTATTAATAAGCAACAAATTAGGAGTTTATTGAGGCAAAAGTCATAGTTAATAGAGAATATGTGTACCCCATACTAAAGTGTTACCAAATAATCTACTGCCCACTGATATGGCTTTTAAAGCTATTGTTATCTAAAATTAGTTTTGTTGTTGTTGTTTAGTTTTTGGCTTTCAGACCAAACAGCACATACTGTATGTGAAAGTAGATCAGATAAATCAAAATGTATCTGATCAAAACAACTCACATTTGGGATCTCAGTGATTATAAAAACCTGCCTAAATTCCTGCGATTAAGGGATGTACAATATGGTCATGCAGAATAAGGCATTAATATGTGCTTTATAAGAAATAAACAGCTAATATCCTAGTAATATGCATGCTAATAAGCTACTAGTTAATATTGAGAATTGGACTCTAAACTAAAGTGTTACCATTTGTTTTCATTCACTCACTGGGGGCTGAACCCCCTAAAAATGAAAATCTTGGAGTCACCCCTGGGTGTCTTACTGCCAATAGTGACCATTTCAACCAACTGCATTGGTTTGTATGTGTAGCGTGTTTGGAGTTTTAGAGGCACGTTTTTCCAATGAGCCTATGTTGAAAATATCAGTTCCCACCTTCCCAGACTCTACCCTTCAAATATCCAGATTCTTCTGGAAACCCTTAGGGAAGTTTCTTTGGATTAAAGGGTTCCTGTTTGCGTCTGGTTAGCCTGTAAATGGTTCGGCCTTCTCACCAACACGTGTTCCCGTGGCCCACGCTCTCTAGTAAACAGTGTCAGCTGCGCTCATGCACGGTGATAGAAGGCTGGAAGTTCCATAAACACGTGCTAAGAATGAAAAGTCTCAAAGCATTTCTAATGAGCAAATATTTACTCTATAATTAACTAATTCAACTACATAGCGACAAACAGACGGCAATCTTAAGTGTTAGCACAATGCAAGAACTGTTCCAGCCTTCAGAAACTTGGCCAGTGTGTTCCACAAGTCCTTGCTTGATGTGATAAATAGTGTTTGATAGGTATCTGTAATGTCGATGTTTATAACCCTCATAAGTATTCCATAATTATTTGAAGGGAAGCAGCTGTGAAGGACGAAGCAGAGGACTTGGCCCAAGCGTTCTTTTAGATACACTGTTGTAAACGGACTAATTTGGAGATAAGCAGCATAATAAACATAGAATAAACTATACGACTATAAAATTGAATTCATATTAGGAGGGAGATTGCTGCGTTTGCAATATATGGTGCATTCATGTCCTCTGGGAAGTTTGTATTTAGTTAGGTTCAAGTTTTTTGTTTAGCTAGGAAGAATCAGGTGCATTTAAATCACTTTGTTCAGAGCAAAATGGCGGTTTTCTTTAAAAAAACGAAAAACGAAATTATGAATAAAGAAAGTGCATTAGGAATTTTTTAAAGGGGGCGTGAAACACTCAGTTTCAGTCAATCTCATGTCAATCTTGAGTACCTACAGAGTAGTATTGCATCCTTCATATCTCCGAAAAGTCTTTAGTTTTATCATATTTATAAAAGAAATATAGGCTGTACCGAATCTTTCCGGAAAAAAACGAGCGCCTGTAGGTGTATCGTGTGGGCGGAGCTAAAGAATGACGAGTGCGCACAAAGCGGTGACGTCCTCAAGCGTGGAGAAACCCATGGCTATCGATTCTCAGCTAATAGATATGATCCAGAATCAGATCCGGAGGCTGAAATAAATTGAACAGGAGAAGCATAAGCAGGACGTCCGTCTCTGTGGTATGTACTGTATTTAGTGGCCTGTCAACATTTGCGCTTGTTTACTCGCAGTTTATGAGGACATGATTCGGTTTATGGACTATTGTATGCAACTAAACCTTAGCAGTAGCAAACAAAACAGTTTTGCACGTCAGACCAGTGTAACGTTATACATAGAACAGCAATGGAGTAACGTTAGCGCATTTGAATGACGAAGCACGGGATCGTGTCGTTTACTGATGTTAACTCACGTGACGATAGCCAACAGCACAGACATTTGAAGCAGTTTTACTCACCGGCTGCTTCCAAAGCAGGACCGAACCTTTATCGCCGGGACCGCTCCGTCAAAAACACACTTGTTTGGTATGATTTGGTGAAGTCCTGTGACAGCAGTGACCGTAGAAATCCACTTTGCATCACGACTGAAGCGATGTTGTGAATTTATAGGAATAAAGTGGAGCGCGGCGTGACAGAAGTGTTCACGGACGAGTGGATCTGCACCTGAGCAGTGTTTATGGGTGTGCATTTCCTCTCTCTCTCTAGGCACGCGCGCGCACCCTACCGGGAGAAGAGCCCGTACGGCCTGTTCACGTCAAGCCGACCCATACTTGAAAAAAACTCTCCAAAACTTGTGAGAAACCGGAAGGAGTATTTTTGACACAGAAATACTCCATCAAACATCCAACATTAGTTTTTGAAACTTTGTCTATGTTTAGGATGGGAATCCAAGTCTTTAAAGGGTTACTTCAGCGATTAGCATATGGCTTTGTATCAGTAGAAACCCTGGAGTATATTCAAATGATTGTGCTTTCCCCCCTCATATCCCCCTGAGACAAGAGATTTATGCATTTTATTTCTGGAAAAATTCCTCCTATGATGCAAATTGACGATTTTTGCATCATAGGAGGAATGCTTGCCCAAAGGCTAAAGACTACAGCCAGCAGAGGGAGCCATTTCCGCATGTTTTGAATCCGCGCATGGGGGATGGGAGATTACACTCAGCTGGCAGGGAGAGCTCAGCTGGCAGCTACAGGCACTCATTTAAACGGAGCTATGGTGAGCAATGTAAGTCTTAACTTCTCAAATTAATTTCTATGAAAGTTAAGCTTGCAAAGGCATGAACTGAAACGCGCCAGACTGAACTCGCGTTGTGAATGTATGCCGCGAGTGTAGTCGCGATTACCTCAGCTCTCATCACTCCTGCAGTTAGTGCTCAGTGCTGTGAGACTCGCGCGGTCACTCACTCATTATATTGAACACACACGTTCAGTTTTGAATTGTAGTCTTCTCTAACTCAGTCACAGTAATCAAGTTGGTGGCGTTGGGAATGGCCTCACAGGTCAGCGAAGCATTCTGGGAATTGTAGTCTTTCATCTCCATGGGACAAAAATAGATTTTCTGTCTTTTCTCAGTCTAGAAGACACCAAATTCAAAAATAATTTCACATTTCTTCTACATTGATGACCCAGTTTAAATACTGATTCATCTTCCCAGCGCTGAAGTACCCCTTTAACAGTGTAAAAAGCTCAGTATGCATGAAACAGCATTTCACCCCCCCCCCCCTTTAAATTCAATTGATGAAGATGTAAACTGCATTATTTTATATTATATTGTAATTGTACTATCTCATTTTGTACATGCAACTTGAGTAAATGAACTGCCAAGGACTAATGGTAGTTCCAATGTGTTTAACAGCCAGAAAGTTTTCTGGAAAGTTTGCTTTGTTAAGGTATTTTGAAATGCAATATATGGTGTGACAAAATGTACTGTACATGTTCTGCAATATATGGTGTGACAAACTGTACTTTTCACTTCTGTGACAAACTGTAACAAAGGAACTTCGTTTTGGTCTGATTTTCTTATAAATGAGTGCTCCCATTAATTTCATGGCTAATGCTAATGCTAACTTCCTATGAGTGTAATAGACCTCATTAGAATCGACTAAACTTAGCAAACATAAAACAAAACAAAAAAACTTTAATAAGGCTTGCGCAATATTATAAATAAATCATATCTCACATTTGGATAGTGTAGATGCTGTTTTCAATTTGACAACAAATAAAATACACCCTAGGTCAAAGTGTTAGCCTGTCAAACCCGCAGAATTAACTTATCAGCTTCCTACAAATGTCTCACACATCTGGATGGTCCACATTAATTGTTTCAAGATGAACACAAACAACATGAAAGGACGTTCCTGTATGCTTGCTATTATACTGTTTACTACCAAAATGGCAAAGGTCGGTAAACAGTTTGCATCAGTGAATTGTTATGTGAACATTCGATCATGTGTATGCTTAATTTATTTTTATTACACATAAAATGTGATAGTTTCTCTCAAAGTTAGAGGATAGCCAATGCACATTTCCTCCATGAGTATTCATTTATCAAAGTTGCTCCAACATGATGAGGGGGTGCTATCGTATTTTACAAGGTCCTTTTACCCCAGAGCAGATGTTTTCAGAGAGAGGAGGCTGACCGGAGGTTTATAACAGCTTCTAGAACATGTACACCGACAGTAGGGTCATTGTTACGCAATACAGTCATGTCTTCATTATATACCTTTTAAAACCTCAGTTGAAAAACCAGGTTAGTCTGGTCTGTGGGTTTGTTTAGAGAGGGATTTTGGGTGCTTTTAAGCTAACATGCTTGTTTAAGCAGATTTTCATTTTGTTTTTAAATGGGGAAAAATAGAGATAATTTCAAACTGACACTGTTCTGCAAGCTAACTGTCAAGAGACGGTTTGTATGCGCATCAATAATAATGGACCCCGTGTGTCTAGTGTATGACTCCTGTATGTCACTGTAATCGTCTTTACCTTGATTAAAATCGTCATCCAACAAAAATGTTGTTTGCTTAATCTAACCGAGAGTTATAGTTTGCGTATCACATGCTCATTGGGTGTTTTTATCCGCCGTTCAGTCTGTACACCGAATAGGAGAAAAATTGTGCTCCGAAATTGTTCAGTAAAGGATTCAGCCTATCTTAACCCCTCCTACTCTGCTCCCTGGTTGGTCAGATGGCTAAGTCTGTTATGATTGGTCTACTATGCTCTGATTGGTCAGAAGGCTCAGTCTGTTATGATTGATATACTCTTCTCTGATTGGTCACGTTGCCCAGTCTGTTGTGATTGGTCTACTCTGCTCTGATTGGTCAGAAGGCTCAGTCTGTTATGATTGGTCTACTCTGCTCTGATTGGTCAGAAGGCTCAGTCTGTTATGATTGGTCTACTCTGCTCTGATTGGTCAGATGACTCAGTCTGTTGTGATTGTCTACTCTGTTCTAAATGGTGAGATAGCTCAGTCTTTGTGATTGGTCTACTCTGTTCTGAATGGTCAGATGACCAGTCTGTTGTGATTGGTTTACTCTGTTCTGACTGGTCGGATTGCTCAGTCTTTTTGATTGGTCTAATCTGATCTGATTGGTCAGATAGCCCAGTCTGTTGCGATTGATCTTCTCTGCTCTGTTTGGTCAGATGGCTCAGTTTGAAGTGATTGGTCTTCTCTGCTCTGATTGGTCAGATGGCCCAGTTTGTTGTGACTGATTTACTCTGATCTGATTGGTCAGATGGCCCAGTTTGTTGTGATTGGTCTACTCTGCTCTGATTGGTCAGATGGCTCAGTCTGTTGTGATTGGTCTACTCTGATCTGATTGATCAGATGGCTCAGTCTGTTGTGATTGGTCTAACTCTGCTCTGTTTGGTCAGATGGCCCAGTCTGTTGTAACTGGTCTAACTCTGCTCTGATTGGTCAGATGGCCCAGTTTGTTGCGATTGATCTTCTCTGCTCTGTTTGGTCAGATGGCTCAGTTTGAAGTGATTGGTCTTCTCTGCTCTGATTGGTCAGATGGCCCAGTTTGTTGTGACTGATTTACTCTGATCTGATTGGTCAGATGGCCCAGTTTGTTGTGATTGGTCTACTCTGCTCTGATTGGTCAGATGGCTCAGTCTGTTGTGATTGGTCTACTCTGATCTGATTGATCAGATGGCTCAGTCTGTTGTAACTGGTCTAACTCTGCTCTGATTGGTCAGATGGCCCAGTCCGTCTTGATTGGTCTACTCTGCTTTGATTGGTCAGATGGTCCAGTTTGCTTTGATTGGTCTTTTGGAAGTGCATATAAAGTAGATTGCCTTTCGCAGCAGAGAAAACAGTTTTTCTCAACAGCACGAACCAAAATCTTCCAGGCCTCAGCTTCAACTACAGTGTTTGATGGCGGGTCAAAAAATGTTTTTGAAAATTGCGGGCAGATAAATTATAAGATATAGGCTGGAATTAGGCAAATTTGTTACAAACCTATATATGTTTAAGCAGGACGTACGATTGGAATTACTAAGAACTATTTCCAGGCAGTCCATAATCAATTATTTATTTTAGGAGACAATAACTGCCTTTATCTGTACTTTGATCTTTATATTTTACAATCCATGAAAGGTAACAACTGAAAAAGTATAACAGGGGCACTTTAAGCCAAACCATACTACCAAACCTGTCCCTATCTTGTATCTCACCTCAACAGCAGAAAAACGGTTTTGAAATACAAAAATGAATAATAAGGACACTGTATGTAACATTTTATATTTTATGTACATATATAGACACCTAATATAAAATGTGACCCGTGTACTTGTGTAATCCATAAGTGAAATATCAAGTTTTAATAATAAAGTTGTAAGTGCTCGAGTTTAACCAGAGCATACTTCTGACATATCTTTTTACACAAATACTTACTTAAAATAAGTATGCGTGAGATGTGATGTGATTTAGGTTGCAGAGTTCAAAAGGTACTATTGATCCAGTAAATGACAGGAAATTGTTTGAGTGGATACAGGGCTAGGCCCACAACTTTTCTTGGAGAAGTCCTACTCAAGTTGCACGGCTAAATAGGCAAATGAGGTGCATGTGTGCAAGTCTCGGGATTTTAAATGTAACATTAACCTGCAAGTGGCGAGGATGACATCACATCAGTGTCTCGTCTCCAGGCACTGTATCAGAATGGTGATTATTCTGGAGACAAACGTGGCGAGACGATAGACTGATTTACATCTTCGAGAACATTTGCCGTGCATGACTGCTTCGGATTACTCTTCAGATATGGGAAGTTGTATTAGATATTAAATTTGCCATGACACAACAGACTCCTGCCTATTCAGTCATGTTGATACATTTTTAAAGATGTCATGAAATCCATACCCAATCTATTTACTTTTTCAAAACACGTTCATGGTCGAACTCTTTCATGTATTCAATTCAACATCATTCAGGGTAAACTTTATTATTTAGCAGTTTTAGAAATGCATTCATGGTATACATTTTGACTTAAATACTGAGACACAAATTTAGATCAAATGATTCTTGTCTTGCTAAATTACATTATGTTTTTTGGTTATGTCTGATTTTTAGTAAGGCTTCTTTTAAGGATATTAAAAGGATATATATATATATATATATATTATATATATATATATATATATATATATATATATATATATATATATATATATATATATATATATATATATATATATATATATATATATATATATATATATATATATACAAGGATATATTACAAACAATGTTCTTACATTATCATTACACTGTTACTACATTGTTATTACATTGTCATTATATTGTATTTTGTATTATATAAATTGTTTTGTTTCACTCGGATAGAGCTGTTGTAGTGTTTATTAAGTAATATGCAATATGTAGAATTAAAATGGCTAAGCAGTCCCTCCAGTTTGAATACAATGCAAAATCAGAAAAATGTCGCAATTTTTTGCGATCCTGCATAATTTGCCATTTCACCGCAAAATAATCACAAAAAATGTATTTTCAATAACAAACAAAAAAATTAATAAATAAATATCTAACTGAACTATCTCTAATTTATTTAAAGCTTAAATACATTGTTTTCATGAGGATTACAGACGTTGGGGTGCTTGCACAGTGTGTCTTTGTAAAAGCGAAAGTAAATCTTTCTCGCCTGCCATCTCGTCTCACATAGGCCTAAGTGCCAGGACCGGACTAACTGATTACTCTAGATGGATGAATGACCAAATAAAAGATATGCCCGATAATACTAAAAAAAAGAGTTAATAAAAGCGTTGTATACCACAAACTCAATTCGCTCCTGACACACGGTGACGGACTGATGTCAGGCGGAGGATTGTTTGCCGGGTGTCAGTGCTCGCGAGTAGCCTATACAGATCTGTTCTATATAGGCTTATGCCCTTGAACAATCATAATCAAATAGCCTACACCCATTATTATGTCTAAATGTCCGTCTTGGCAGTGTCTTGAGTGAATAGGTTTGGGAAGTGTGTCCGTATTGGGTGCGTGTATTACTGTAGGCAGAAATCTTTCAAGTGAAAGCAACCTATCAAATAACAACCACTGAAAAAAATTAAATAAAATAACAGTAGCCTGACTTAAACAATAAAATAACGACTTAAAAAAGCATTTTTGTATTTATTTATCATTGTAGTTATTTGTCCTCATATCATTTGTTTATTAGTTCTTATTTTATTACTGACTGTTTACTTGATTACCGTAATTAATTATTTGAGAACTTTTTATATAGCCTAAGGCAATTGCTTATTGCTGTATTTACTTTTCCCACATATTTCCCACCCCCAAGCGATCATGTTATTAAAGCTAATATAGTAGCATACACCACTGGCCTTTTTTTGTAAGATACCAAAATAAACAAGATTTGTGCATTTAGTTTGTTCTATTGTTGTGTATGACTATTGTGCATCTAACATAATACATAATATGGTAAATGTGGTATCTTAATTATTTTTTAAAAAAACATTGCAAAATTTTTCGCAAATTTCTGGAAATTACCTCCACAAATTCAGTCATATTGATCGCAAAAATCACAAAAAAATATCGTGAAATCCTGGAGGGACTGGCTAAGTATATATACTAATTCAGACAAATTTTTCATAATTGCATAATACTGCTGAAAGTGTGCAACAGTGCCTCGTAAAATTTCAGAAGGACTGTTCCTTTGGCAAGCCTTACGACCTAAATATCAGGCTGTAATAATATTAAAGTGCCTCTATTATGCTATTTAAAGGCTCCTCATTTTGTTTTGGCTTCTTCTACAACAGGTTTGCCTGCATTTTCTCAAAATATATTTGGCACATCACCAAATTTTTCAGTGATTCTCAAACAACTCGAAATCAGTCTCTATATTCCTCCCTTCCGCAAGCCTATTCTGCTCTAATTGGCCAGATGCTCCCGTCTGTTGTGATTGGTCTACTGGTACAGTCCGTTTTTCGAAAGCTAAACAGCCATTACCTTAACTGAACTTCAGCTGAGCCTTAGTGATTGTATAAACTGTAAAGACAGTAACGATGACATCAATTTTACCATATCAATCAGAACGCGATTCCGATGATAAAACAATGGACAAACTAGTTATTCCATCCAAACCTCCATCGCAAGGATGACCTGAGCAGGACATTTCTCAGTAATACATTACATTTTTTTGAGGTAAGTTATGAGATGTTGCAACTGTAATTCCCAACATTTCCTCCAACCAATACGCCTATATATGTCGTTTGTCACCTCCTTGAAATACGACTCATAGAAGCGTATACTAAAGTTGCGCTCCTATCGACATTATTTTAATTAATTAAATACGATGCACAGGGGCCTTTTCTAAAGTTGTGCTCCTATAGACAGCAGGACACTTTTTATTTTAAAGCATTTTCCCTTTTATCTGCTTAATATTTCAGGTTTTGCATAGCTCAGTTGGTAAAGCATTGCACTATACAACAAAATGTGATCATGCGACCGTGAGTTCGATCCAAGGGAACACAAGATCATAAAGTGTGTATGCACTATATATTACTTAGTAGGTTTAGGGATGGGGTGAGTGTAGTTGTAAATAAAAACAAAATATTTTCTTCTAAATGGAAATATGACAAATGTGGTAAAAAGTCCACACACTGCATTAAAATGAACACGAATTTTGATAACGACATTTGATTCATGACGTCAGACGTAACACGACACTGTCATTATTTTAACGCCAGCTAGAGGGCACATGACTTTAAAACGTAAATATAGGTCATAATAAGGTGCTAGAAAAACGACCTATAGAGTCATATTTTTTTGGAGGACAGGTTGGTAATTCCTCACCATCAGCATTAACAAGTGTAAGTCCATCAACAAACAAGTGTGTATTTCTAATTTACTGCGATACACATGCAGGAACTTAATTAATAACAGCGCATACGTTAGCCGAGTACTAATGTGAATGACTGATATAACATAAACGTTTTTAAATCAAATCTTGCTCCATCCTTTATCTTGACTTAAAGGAGTAAGTTACAGAACAGATACACGGAGAGCGGATTAAAGGTAATGAGAATTTGTATTTTTAATGTTTGTTATAAGCCAGTGAGCGGCAAGGATAAGGTGAGCAGAGAAGTAGCAGAATGGCAGGGTTATGCAGATGGGTAATGTCTTTCGTCGAAGATCCAGGTGGACGGGACACAGGAAACAGGGGGACACATGGAGACAGGAGACGCAGACGAGGAGACACAATGGCGATCGAGGTAGCAGGTTAGCACAGTTTTAGGTAATAGTTGCCCATAACTGATTTACAAAACTATTTCAGTAAGACAGTAATAACATGAATCAGCCGGTTAGTTGGAAACGTACACAATATAAAACACAAAACGGAAAATATAATAGAAAAAAAAAAAAATATATATATATATATATATATATATATATATGTATATATGTATATATATATGTATATATGTATATATATATATATATATATATATATATATATATATATATATATATATATATATATATATATATATATGTATATATGTATATATGTATATATATATATATATATATATATATATATATATATATATATATATATATATATATATATATATATATATATAATTATTTATACTTACAGGTTGCAATTCTAAAGAGCAAACTTGTCTAAATAATATGGGTACTTCTTTGAAGAGCAAGTGAATCCTGCATTGAACACCGAGATTTAAGAAGCAGTCTTCAGGACAATTTTGGGCTCGCCAAGTTGTTTGCGGGTGGACATAGACGGGCATTATGCAAATGTCTTTTTTAGTGACATGATGGTCACACAGGGGGATTTGAAATACAAACAACACATATAGGTGGTTAAGAGTCAAATCTTTCTTTTGTTGGTAGAAATTTATTTTTGGTGCACTTTCGACTTTACAATCACAAACAGCTATTTTGCACACTGCATGCAAGAGCATATTCGGAAAAAACATAATAGTTTTTCGGCCATTCCATTGTGCAGATGCTGGAATCTCAAGGTCTCTGGTAAAGGTGGATTTATCCCAATGGAATAACATCTCCTCTCTTCACTGTCCCTGTCTTAAGCCATTCATTTGAAAGGTTTTTTTATTTTTTTTATTTTTTTTAAGGATTGTAAACTTGAAATTTTAATCTCAGGGGCACTAAAGGTGTCAACCAACTCCATCCCATCTGAACACTTATGTATACTCTCCAAGAACATCACATTAAGTTCCCAGAAGACTGTGTGGATATCTGTTAGGATGTCTGCTTGTACTGCTGACAGTGTTCACTAGTCCCTCACAAATTTTCAAGAAGGACTGCTCCTTTGGGAAGCCTCATGGACTAGATATCTGGCAGTGTTGTGATTTAGTTCCTTTCATAGTGCAGATGGTGGAATCTCAAGGTCCCTGGTTAAGGTGGATTCATCCCAATGGAATAACATCTCCTTCTCTTCGCTGTCCCTCTGTCTTACTCATGTCACTAACTGTCTTCCAGATTGTCCTTTTAGAGTCTGAACATGCAGGCTAATTAATTCATGTTCCTCTATATTGTACGACATGAAGGAGTAAGAGTTTAAGATGTAAAGTCACTTGAAGAATAATTAAATAATCTTATTTGATTTTCATAAGTGATGCAATACATGATGGTCACTTCTACCATTATAATCTCTATTATAAAAATGGACAAAATCAGTGTCAGTACAACACCTGGTTGTGTTTAAACACTACGATACAATCTGGTCTGAGAATTTTTCACACAATTACCAACACAATCATTCCTTGACATTTAGTCTTAACTGCATCAGGAAACAGTCCCTAAATAAACCTCAGAGATGCCAGAGTGAGGAAAACAAGAGATGGGTGCAACATTATAAAATAAGATAACCTATTTGGAAATAAATGCGTATACCATTACAATCTGCCATGTCACCCCTGACTCAATTTCCACAGAAAAAGGATCTGGTGTTTTAGGCTTGGGATATTATGATAGTGTAAGTACCTGAGGGTATAATCCGCTTTGTGTTTTGCAAAAACAAGGTGGACCTAAAGGGACAGGAAAATGTTTTATAGTGGTTGGGGCATGCTGACCCACAGTGCACTGCTTTTACTTACACAAGGCACACATGTAACAGTAAAATAATACAAAATTATGGAGAGAGGATGAGAGAAGACAAATATATATATATATCTTTATTATTATATTATAAATATTTAAAAATAATTATAATTTACTTAATTACTTTTAAATGCTAACACAACTATTTGTATTTTAAAATCTAAGAAAAGGCTTAGCATATAAAAGCTAATGCATAAGTTGATTTTAAAAGTAGCATAAGACAAGCATGACACTTTCTATGAACCCTGCGTAAACTATGATTAATACATTTTAATTAACCTTAGAATGATTTTTAAAAATTCTGTTCTTATAAAAATAATGTAACATTGTTATGGATTCAATTGTTTACAAATGTTTACGCAACAAAAATTAAGCTGCAAAGGTTCTTCGGGAAAGCTGAAAAATTGGAAACTTTGTAAGTTGTTTAAGTAACTTTTAAAATCGTTGTATTGATTGAAGCAAGTTAAAGGTCCACTGGAGTGCCCTGAAACGCGCCGCATTATTCAAAGTGTTGACGTAAATTTCGACGAGTGTTGACGAGTGTAGTCGCGATTACCTCAGCTTTCATCACGAGAGCTCATTAGCTCATTTATGACATTAAATGTAATCTGACTCCTGCAGCATTGTAGCCTGACGTGGTCATACTCAATTCTAGTCAGAATATGAGTCTGAAACTGCTCCATTGGGCTGTGATTATGGGGCATGTTTCAACCGAACCAGGAAAGACATCAATTGGATAGACCTACAACCAATCAGAGCAATGTAGCGATGCGTTGTCAAATGTCTACATAGTTCAACTGCACTGTGTTGCCAAGTCCACGTTTTTTCCGCGGGTTGTTTTCTATGTCCGCGTGTTGAAGCGACTAGTATGTGATATATAGACCCATGAGTGCGAATTTTAGCAGGCAACCTTGCCAAAATATTTTACCCCCCCAAATGCCATTTTTTCCCCCAGAGAACCCCCCGAGAAGCTATTGTTTAGAGCTAGTAGTTGGCGGGTTTTGTTGTAAAAACTTGGCAACCCTATATTGATAATTACTCCTCTATGGAGCAAGGCCAGACCGAAAAATTTTGTGGGCGGGGCTAATTTCGGCTTGGATCCAGGCTAGCAGCGTTGTGCTGTGAGACTTACGCGGCGACCCGATCATTATATTGAACAGACAAGTTCAGTATTTAATTGTAGTGTCTTTTCTCTAACTCAGTCACAGTAATCCAGTAGCGGGGGCTTTGGGAATGGCCTCACAGGGCAGCGAAGCATTCTGGGAATTGTAGTCTTTCATCCCCATGAGACAAAAATACATTTTCAGTCTTTTCTCAGTCTAAAAGGCACACAATTCAAAAATAATTTCACATTTCTACTACTACATTGATGACCCAGTTTAAATACTGATTCATCTTCCCAGCGCTGAAGTTCCCCTTTAACTCGCGATATCGCTAGCTATTTTAGGCTGACTGACTCTGATGGCCAGCTAACGTCACTATTACTAATTATATAATGACCAAATACAACCAGAAACAAATGTTCAGTCTTACCTTGTGAAAGCTAATTCCCCGAGATGTTTCCAGTTGTGCAGTGATTTGTACAGCCCCAAGTCGCACATGAAGCAGGCATATTTCTCAATTCCAGTCATTAGAGTTATGAGAAAGTTGCCCTCCGCAATATGGCGGCGCAGTTGACTTACGATCCAGTGGCCCCTTTATGTATTTATTATGTCTATGTTAACTACTATGTACTTACATTAATTACAAAAATTAGTACAATGTACTTATTGTGTTCCTAAAATGCAAAACACTTTTGCTGATATTGAGGTGGGATACGGGTAGAGTTAGGGGCAGGTGTGGTGGGATGGGTAAGTTTAAGGGTAGGGTTAAGTGTAAGGGAAGTGCTAACAGTGTAATTATAATGTAAGTACAGAAATGAATTACAGATGTAATTATATGCAGGTATTTTTCAAAATATAAGTACAATGTAAAAACATGTATGTCCGCACTAAGTGCTTTTCCATTTAAATGAATGATTTAAATGTTACATTAGTGCATAGTAGAGTTCATACTAGTTAAGGCCGCCTAATATAATAAGGGTCCAAGTTCATTAATTAGCACATATATTATATACATAAAGTTGTAAAGTCTGTAACCCATTCTTTAAATGAACGGACTGATTTCTGCACATGCTCTGTAGCTACTGTATGCTGGTATGCGTCCACTTGCCCTTACAGTGGAATTTTGAATTCACTTGTCTTCATCAAACGAAGGGATTGGCTCTGTCCCGGGTCTGACCTGGGTGAAGGTTAAAGTTCACATGTTTCCCACCATTGTGTGTATAAGTCGATTTTTACAAGAAGCTGCCAGGCAATGACAAAGGCCAGGGGCCAAAGTGGAAGGAGGGTTTTATGAGCAATGTGTTCCTGGTTACGTCCTTAAAAAGTGCATATAAAAAGCTAATGCTGTTACAGGGCGAAATGTATTTGTCTTATGTCCTCTGTTGGCACAGCACACCCAAGTATACTACATTAAATTCTATTGAAGGATGCAATTCCGAAGCGGTATTTCAAAGTGATGGCGCAGATAGTAATAATACTTACGAATTCCAGCAATTGACTCGCTATGTGAACTGTTCCCCAGTAATTCATTCTAACCTTTCTGTTTGACTTATTGCACTCCCACTTGTGTCTGATTAGCTTTGTAATCCTGCAAAGTTAAGAAAAAAACTAAAAAAAAAAGCTTGGCTTAACAGCTTGAGGTGACAGACTGTATATATTAATGGCCATGATTAGTTATTAGTGCTTGCTCCCGCATTAGCAACAGCAGGCCAGGAGCGTCTACGCTACAGGAGCCGCCAATACGGGGGGCCCTGCCAGAAGCATTTCTCGGGACATCTGTAGGAGCTCTTGTGAAGCCTTTAAATCAAGACTGTTGGATACCAGCTGCACTGTGAGCTATGAGCTTCAGTCAAATGGAGAGAACGGAGACAAAGAGATGACAGCCACCTGTAACAACACCAATTGGGCATATGAAAGGGTCTTGACAGCCCGGGAACGACAGGAGGCCACTTTCAGTTTTGGTCATGTGTTGGCTGTGGTCCACCTTCACGCGCAGGTGAATTTTCATTAGCAGTCACTTCACTCAACAGCCTGGGTTCAAGCCATCAACGCAGTGGCTTTATGCCAGTGTTTTCATCGATATTAGAATCCACACTTCACCTTATGGTAGGAGTTGCACAGACTCGTCGACTTTAATGCTCTGACATGATGCTTTAAGGGGTTAGTTCACCCTAAAATAAAAATTCTCTCATTAATTACTTACCCTAATGTCGTTCAACACCCACAAGGCCCCTGTTCATCTTCAAAACACAAATGAAGATATTTTTGTTGATATCAGATTGCTCAGACAGGCCTTCATTGACACCACATTGATCACTACAGTGGTTCTAAAATAATTTTATGAAGCGACAATAATAGTTTTTGTCACTTCACACACACACACACACACACACACACACACACACACACACACACACACACACACACACACACACACACACACACACACACACACACACACACACACACACACACACACACACACACACACACACACATATATGTAATATTAATTGGCCGATAGTAATTGGCCGATTTCAAAACAAAGTTTCGAATGGTTCTGAATCAGCGTATTGAATCATGATTCGGATCGCGTGTCAAACTGGCAAACTGCTGAAATCATGTAACATTGGTGATCCAAATCATGAATCGATACACTGCTTCATAACGGTCCAACATTTTGTTTTGAAATCGGCCCATCACTAAGTCATTATTTAGTTGTTGTTTTTTTCCGCACAAAAACAATTCTTGTCCCTTCAAAAAATTATTGTAGAACTGTAGTAAGATGGACTTTGTAACAATGTCTTTTATGAGTCTTGAGAGAGGAAATGACATTGGTGTCAATGAAAGCCTTTCTGAGCCATCGGATTTCAACAAAAATGATCTTAATTTGTGTTCCGAAGATGAACGGAGATTTTACGGGTGTCGAACGACATTAAGGTAATTATCGACAGAATTTTCCTTTTTGGGTGAACTAACCCTTTAAGCTTGACGTCAACTAGTTGCTGGTCATGGCCTATAGAAGGCGCAGCACCATACGAAATCTTGCCTCCACTTTTACGCTCTATTTCCAACAGTTAAAGGGTTACTTCAGCGATTAGCATATGGCTTTGTATAAATTCGAAATGATGTTTTATTTCTGGAAAAATTCCTCCCATCACGCAAATATCGTCAATTAGCGCCATCGGAGGAATTGTTGGCCAGAGTCTAAAGATTTAAGCCAGCAGAGGGAGCCATTTCCGCATGTTTTCAACTCGCGCGTGGGGGATGGGAGATCGCACTCACAGCACTCAGCTCGCAGCTGCAGCCTCAGGCTTTAATGGAAACAGTGAGGCCAGCAGAGCAAAGTAAGTCTTTCAACTTCTCAAACTAATTCCTATGAAAGTTAAGCTTTCAAAGACATGAACTGAAAACGCGGCAGACTGAACATGCGCTGTGAATCTATGCCGCGGACGTGTTTACCTCAGCTCTCATCACAAGCTCATCCATGTCTGTCCATGTGACTCCTGCAGCGTTTTGGTCTGTGAGACTCCTTCAGCGGCTAAATCACATACTGAACCGACACGTTCAGTTTTTAATTGTAGTGTCTGTTCTCTAACTGAACTGATTTCATGAAAATGAACGCGGTCGGGGTGGGAAAGTGATCAGTGATTCAGTAATCCAGTAGCGGTGGCTTTGAGAGTGGCCTCAGGGCAGCGAAGCATTCTGGGAATTGTTGTCTTTCATCCCCATGAGACAAAAATACGTTTTCTGTCTGTTCTCAGTCTAGAAAGCACTAAATTAAAAAATAATTTCACATTTCTACTACATTAATGACCCAGTTTAAATACAGATTCATCTTCCCAGCGCTGAAGTACTCCTTTAAAATGACAAATAGGAGTGAGCGGGGGTGACCTAACACGGGGTTGGTTCAAACTTTCCACACATGCCAGAATGACGAAACTTAGTGTATTTACTCATTGCACCAAAATTAAAACATCTTTGGACGATATCACTTAACATGTATTTAACCATAGCAAAAGTAAATTACTTCACTTAAGTTAAATTTTCATCTGTGTTTTTGTGTTTATTTAAAATGAGACAAATCTGATATTATTTTAATTGTATAGCTGTTATTTAAAGGAAGTGTATGTAAGATTGTGGCCAAAAGTGGTACTGCAGGTGTATCCCCTCTCCCCCTCCCCCCTGACTCGAGGTTGCCAGATAAGCTGCAGGATCCATCAGGAACTGCAGCTGTGGTAACTAGAGCAGAGCTGGCAACCCGGATGCAGAAACACTACTGACTTTGTGATTGGTAGATAGGTGGAGGGTGGCGCTTCAGGCCAAAACACAACATGTCAACATCAACATCACGATCATTCGAATGTACTCCAGGGTTTCTACTGATAGAAAGCCATATGCTAATCACTGAACCTCTTTCAGCGTACACCTCTTTTGTTAATTAGCTGTGAACTCTCCACCTGTGTCAATTATCTGAACAAGCTCCTCCAAAACCTTGTTTAATAAAAACATCCATTAATGCTGATCTAACCAGCAGAAGACATGGGGCCTATTGCACAAAACTAGGATAATGGATTAAGCCAGGATATCTTGGTGATCTTGTTATCTGTATGCATTATCTACGTACCCTGAAGGCACACTCACAACAAGAACGATAAAGATAACAGAAAATAACTGTATATTAGCGGATAAATTGAGTCAGGATCACCAAGATATCCCGGCTTAATCCCTTATCCTAGTTTTGTGTAATAGGCCCCTGAGCTACGGTTTAAATCCCAGTTGCGCAGGTGGGGCATGTTGTCACACTTTTACAGTGAGCCCCTATTAGAAAAATGCTTTTATATTGCATACTTTTATGAAATCTTGTGAGAAACCATGAGAAAAGGTTAAATAGGGACTGAGAGTGAATGTTCAGAAATGATTAATTATTATTATGTTTTGAACTATGCTGTGTTTTGTGGTGTTTTTATGTCAAACTCAAAAATGTGCCATTATTTAAAAATCCCATTATTTTATTTGAAAAAGATAATAATTGTATTTTAATGACAAAATATATCTGTTTGTCTTGGACTTTTTTTTTTAGTTTTTTTTTTTATTAGATCAGATAACATTATGAGCTGACATTTGGTCATGTTACATTGGGCCCCTCACGTGTTACAATGTACTCCACTTAGGGGGCATGTTGTTGCATTTCAATTCCATTCTTCGGGGTAAATCGTTTAAAAAGTATACACTGTATGAAACAAAACCGTATAATTGTACTAGACATAGTACATGTGAAATGAATGAGGAAAAATAAATAAATACTCTGTAAGTCAAAAAGTGTTAGGTTGTACCCCGCTCTACCCTACAGGCATCCTCTGAGAGCGGGAATGCGCACGGGATCATTTCGAGCTACAGGCAAAACAAGTGAAAATTGTCAATTTTGAAGTTTTCACAAAAGTGAATGCATTAGGCCGTCATCTAGAGATCCCAATGCTCCAAATAACAATTAACCATATACTTTATTTGTACATTTTCAGAGAGGAGTACCTTTCCTTTGTCCATGAAAACGATCTTACTCTCACTGACTGACAGATCCGACAGGTGAGCACAAAGACACCTCTCACAGAGCACAATCCCAATATACACAGAATGACAGTGGTTAAAAATATTTGTGTTGGCGAGTATTCACGCAGTGAATATTTGGTTAACTGTTTGGGAAAAACATCTGATGTGTTATATTATTTGAGATCCATGCATTACAGTAGGTCTTAATACTGTACATAGGCTGTCTGATGCATTCATCTTAATCAAACAATTGTGGTATTGTGACTTGGCTGACTTTTTTGTCCGATTCAAATAAATCATTCATCATTTTTGAAGGTTTTTTTAATAGAGAATGAAAATAATAATGTCTCTAAATGTTCTTATTGCGACTCCCCATTCTTGGGACCTGCCTGGTTCACACTATGTCGGAATAATGGTAATTACAAAATTTCATAAAGAGTTGTAAACATTCACATGCTCTCAGAACTCACAATTACAGATAGTAAACGGTTTTCTGACTTTTCTTACTTGCTCGGAGTGTTTTCGCTCTCCAAATCAATCGAATAGTGACTGATGAGCTGGAACTGAATAGCACTCGAGAGCGAAGTTAGTGATTTTAAACACATTAAACAGAGAGGGTAAAATCCTGTCGATTCACTGTAATACATAATTTATTCCCAAATTCCAGTCTTTATCAAGGCTTTCAAACTGTGTATTTCTTGGTGGTACTAAGCCTGATGGCTTTGGCTGTGGTGCTAAATGGCAGGGGGAAAAATACACAAAATCACTGGTCAAATTTGTTCTTAAAAATCATTGATTACTTAAGTTTTAAAACACAATTTCAGTTAACTGTATAAGCTATATAACAGAGTTTGTATTATTTTCTACACTTTTGCTTCTATGTATATGATTGCGCCGGCTCTCTGGTCTCGGTCTCGACTCGGACTCGAGCCTTTCTGAACTCGGTCTCGACTCGGACTCGAGCCTTTCTGAACTCGGTCTCGACTCGGACTCGACCCTTTTTGAACTCGGTCTCGACTCGGACTCGACCCTTTCTGAACTCGGTCTCGACTCTGACTCAACCCTTTCTGAACTCGTTCTCGACTCTGACTCAACCCTTTCTGAACTCCGTCACGAATGAGCTGGTCTCGACTACAACACTGCTTTTATTTGCCTGTTGCATGTTTTATAATGTTTAGAAGTGGGTAGGTTTAGGGTAAAAATTGGAGTTAGTTGCTCCAAAATATAAAAGTAGCCTATACATATTTATAAAATCATGTCTACTTTTACAAATGCAAATCTATCTATAATCACATAAGTCTGTCTATCTACTCATCATTCTTAATCACTCACTCTGACTCACACACACTTGCACACACAAACACATACTAGCACATGCTCACGCACACACAATCACACACTCACTCTCACACACAGACAGAATACCCTAGCATCGCATAGCAACACCCTAATAACCACCCGAGTACCATAGCAACCACCCAAAGTACCCTAGCAACCACATCGCAACAACCTAGCAATCACCCTGAGTACTTTTCAAGCTTTCTCAAGCCAACTTCAAAGTTTGTTTCAACAAACTTTAAAAAAAAATCTAGTTCTATATTTAATTTCCAGCAAAAATAACTATAACTATGTTACATTATTTAATTTAAGATTTTGGTCATACTGCCCCCTTACTCCACCTGATTGTCCTCATGTTTTTTTTAGAAGAGGAACAATTGTTTGCTGAAGGGATCCAAGGTCTAAGTGTGTGGCTGAATTTACAAACCAACTGATTTACACCAAGTATATCTACAACAAGACAATGCGGTGCGGTGCCTTAGAAACTCTCATTGCATCACATCAGGAGGAAGGTCGTTTATTTTAGCCTGCCCTCAGATTGTGTAATGTGGAGTGGGGTTTTGGTGCAGTGCATCGAAAAATGTTGTAAACTCTCGTAATGCTGTGTACATCAGAATGCATTCCAGTGAGTGTTGCTTGAGTTCAAGGAGGAAGCTGTAAATGATTACACTTCTCAACATGTGAAATGGTGCCTCTCTGGTTGCAGCTAAAAATAATATGACATTCAGATGATGTCTACCTGGCTTGGCTCCAAATGATGAGAACCTGCAACAGCATATGCCTCCCACCAACCATGTGCCTCTTCAAAGAACAGGTCAAAAGTGCACTTTCTGTGTAGAGTGTTTGCTTGCCAAATCATATATATAAATACAGAATTTTCTTTACTGTGTGCTCTACTTAGAGTTATTTGGCTATCAAGGTCATTTGATTTTACAGCCTCAGCCTGTTGGTTCATTAGAAGGCCTGGTTCTTCAAGTCATTGATGAAGTCATTTATTAATTGAGGGCAGCAGCATTCTAAAAACTTTTTTTTCTTAAACTCTGCTGTAAATCTGTAAAGGTTATTTAGTGGCATCGATGGTTCCACTCTTTAAAAAAATTCTGGGTTAAAAACAACCTAAGTTGGGTTGAAAATGGACAAGCCCAGACATTGGGTCCATTCAATGGGTTCAAACAACCCAATGTCTGGGTTTGTCCATTTTCAAACCAACTTAGGTTGTTTTTAACTCATCATTTTTAAGAGTGCATGAAAAACCTGAAAAGGTTATTTGGGGAACCAATTGATCTTCCATGGTATTGCTGCAAAAACCTAGCCTGACAAGCCAGACCTACATCAAGATGTTTGGTCTGGAAACTCACCATTGACAGGGCTCAATCTGAGGGGCGGGATAAACGGTCGTCTTTCAAACTCCCTCTGCACGCGATAGGATAGCGCTACACCAACCAGAGCAACGTGAAGCAGAGCTCGTTGATAGATTAAACATTTGCTGTATCCGGTCGGCAAAACTCCGAACACGCCTTCCCTTTTTAAGAATGACTTTAGTGCCGTTCTTTGTTCTATTCTCAGATAAAAGCTTAACTCCAAGTCTTTCCGAGTTGCGGTTAAAGCTGATTAGAAAGACCGCCGTTCGCCAGCTTCTGTCATTATGTTAAGCCCTGCCCACCAACTCTATACACGATGTGATTGGCCTGACCAGAGTTTGGTTTTTACAGCTCAGAAGTGTATTGAGAGTTGCTAGAGTTGCAGATTAGATTTGCTGCCGCTAAGGTGCGGCTAGATTTCTAGGCTAGCAAAAACCTCCTTAGGGTTTTTTTACTTTTCTTTTTATGAGGGAAGAGGGGTCAGGAAGCAGGTTGACCAATCACGCCATATAATAGTGTCACATTTATTGAACATATACAAATCCAAACCTTCTCAACTGCACGAGTCGTGAGCAATGATGAAAAAGTAGCAAAGCTGCTTTACAGGCCATCTTCCATTTCCTCTTACTGTGTTTAGAGGTCTGGTCTAGTTTTATGAGTCCTGGCCTTTGACATCATTAACAAGACTCTGTTGCCCATTGAACTCGTTGAGGGCTTTAGCATATATGATTCAGGTTCAGGCACATGGTCGGCTAGAGGTCCTTACCAGCATCCTCCTGGTACACATGGCCACCCCTGGGAACCATCATGTTAGAAAGCAGCATTCCATCTACAGCAAAACCATTTGGTTGCTCTCGAAGAGGTTTGGAAAATAATGAGGCAAAAGGAGAGAGTGTGTTTATTTGTGGGAACTGATAGGAAATACGCACGATTTGTGCCACTATAAAAGATGATCACTGAAGAATGCTAAAACTACTGCAGAGTGCCATTCAAGCCATTTAATGGCATGTCTGCCAGATGTTTTCTATTGTACCATTTATTTGTCAGCTGTCTTCGAAATTGCAGATTCTGAAAATAATCTGTGCTGTAAATATATGTCTATGCACTTTCACTATGATTGCTTGATTGGAAGCTGATTGCAATATTTACTTGCACAGTGTACCAAATGAAGGAACTAACCAAATCACTCATCTGCTACAGATTATGTTTCCGTTTTAAGGCCTCTGTTTTACTGATTATTAAAATATTATATGTTGCTGCGAAGGAATGTTTCATTAAATGTAGACATTAAAATTATACATTTACCCACCCTTATGTCATTCCAAAACAATTTTCTTCTGTGTAACACCAAAGGAGACATTTTGAAAAATATATATATTTTTTTATATAATCTGTCAAACTTCAGAAAGGACACAAAAGCATTATACCCTACATGTAAGTAGTCCATTCAGCTTCCATGTCATTTATGGTACATTTTAAAAAGTATAACATTGTTTAAATAAATGGTAGCACTTTACATTAATTTGTTTCATGCCATTTTTGTTGATATTAATGCCTTAGCTAACATGATTTAGCAATGATCAATATGGAGCATTTGTGGCTTAATGGTTAAAGAGTCTAACTGCTAATCCAAAGATTGCAGGTTCAATTGTCAGTACCGGCAAGAAATGACAGAGGTGAATAGCTGCCCTTGGCTGTCCATTGCTCCATTGTCTGTCACGGTTTGGAGTTTGTGTTCACTGCTCACTAGTCAAGTCAACTTTATTTATATAGAGGTCCAAAGTAGTCCATATGTGACATCAGTTGGTTAATTATAATCTGTCGAAGCATCGAAAATACATTTTGGTCCAAAAATAAAAAAAACTACGACTTTATTCAGCATTGTCTTCTCTTCCGAGTTTGTTTTCAATCCGCAAACAAAGATTCAAATGGTTATAAATAAGCATATCGGATCATGATTTGGATCGCCAATGTTACGTGATTTCAGCAGTTTGGTAGTTTGACACGCTATCTGAATAATGAATCAATACGCTGATTCATAGAATCTTAGAATCTTTGTTTGCGGATTGAAAACAAACACGGAAGAGAAGACAATGCTGAATAAAGTCGTAGTTTTTGTTATTTTTGGACCAAAATGTATTTTCGCTGCTTCAAGAGTTTCTAATTAACCAACTGATGTCACATATGATGTCACATATTTAAAAAAAAATTACTAAATGTTGAAAATGAAACTAACAAAAATCATTAAATGGTGTAAACATATCATTAATTGTTTGTTCATATGTATGTCTTCTGAAGCCATGCATTTTCTTTGTGTGAGGAAAGACTAAAACTTAGATTGTTGTACACATAAAGTTTCGAGAACCACTATTAAACAATAATAAATAAACTTTTATACATTTATAAATCAGTTGTACACTCATTGTCGCGGTGAATTATGGGATTGAATAAGTGAACTTGATCATTTCCACCATTGACAACACTACAAAATGGCTCTCCCCTAAACAGCCCTTTAGTGTAGTAGATCGACCAATCCTTTGAAAATATTCAAGGAGAATCAAAAAGATTAGTTTTTTTTTTGTTTTTTGTTTTTTGTTTTTTTTAAATAGCATCTTGAATTCTATCTACATTTATTTTTAAATCTTATTTCAATCATTTGGCATCAGAAGTCTTGACCAGAATACTGATCACAAGTCATGTGAACCACTTTAAAGATACCCTTATGGTGCTTTTGCATCCTCAGTCCAAAAAAGTGGCCACTAAAATTCTTCAGAATTTCTCTGTTTGTGTTCCATGGAAGAAAGCCTTTTAGTGTGAACTTTAGAGATACGTGTGAACTCATTTTGCTATTTCCAGTGGCAGTTCCCCCAGAAAACCCATCAAACAGTTTCCATTTTTATCATGACTCTTCTAAAGTACAAGCCCAAAGAATAAATGACCCTGCGCTCTCAATATGGCCCTATTCTTCCCCTCACCTGGACACTTTAAACGGCCATTAACGGCTGTCTATTCACACTCTTGCACCCTCATTAAACTTCCTGATAGGGCATCATATCCACTCAGTTCCAACATTCTGCTGTGCAAGGTCTCATCACGGAGATATTTATAATCTCATGTTCATTTCAAAGTAATGAGAAATCTCTAATAGTCTAATTCAGCACGACTCGGACCTACACACGGCAGTGATGCAATCCCAAGGTGGAGTGCACATCTTCCAAAATCATCGGTTTGCCTTTGTTTGGTTATATTACTGATGTTATGGGTGATATAGTCCAGCTGTTTTTAATCAAAAATGCTGATTTCCATATCCTATTTAGAAAACTAATGGAGCCCATCTTAGCTTCTGAGCCAATAAATACAAATGGTAATTAACATAAATGTGATGAGTATTTTGAACAGACCAATGAATAAAAGAGAGGTATTAGTGAGCTTACTGTACTGAAGAAGAGGATGAAATATGCAAGATCTAAGTTTTCCAAACAGAGTTTAGCCCAAAAAACAATGATCTAAAACAGAAACACTAGTTTGATTTTATCAATCACCACTAAATGGACACAGACTAAAATTAAGAAAACACACAATATTCAGTATCAAGAACATAGGAACGATTATAGTCTAAGTTTCAGATGGCCATCTGACAGTCCGCTCGTTGACCTTATTTCATCCATCGCACATAAAACAGCAGAAATTGGCATTATCAGGAAGCCTATTCCAGAGTTATAGGAGCTTAATGCGAAAACACTTTTACTCCTTTAGCGGGATTACCAGATGCCAGAGTTTAGTGACCTTAAAGACTGTGATGGATTATAGGGTCATAGAAGACACAGGTTAAACACACAGGAGCCGAACCATTTAGGGCTTTATAGGTCACTAGCAATATATTATAATCGATACGGAACTTAATAGGTAACCAGTGTAGAGATGATCGAATTGGGATTATATGATTATGATTATTTTTCTTGACCTAGTAAGAACTCTAGCAGCTGCATTTTTGGAGTAACAGCTTGTTCATTTTGGAGGCAGGACAAACACCCAGTAATGCTCTACAGTAATCCGGTCTAGAGGTCATAAATTCATGAACTAGCTTTCTGTATCAGAAACAGATACCATGCTTAGAGATACATTCTGCTTTATTTTTTTTAAATGTCTGTGAAATGGAATGAATGGAACTTCCAACCCAATCTCACAAGAAAACATATATTTTACAAATTCGCAATTTCATACAGAATTGTATGATGTTATTCGTAACAAAACATAAAAAAGCTAAACCTAACCCTAGCAGGTTGTACAAACACAAACAAATAAGATTGTATAGTAAAACTTTCAAATACTGTCATTAATGAATAACCACACATAAACTAAATGAGTAATGCAAAATTAACATTGTAGTAACTACTTTTTAAGGGTTAGTTCACCCAAAAATGAAAATTCTTTTAATAATTACTTATACTAATTTTGCTCGACAACCGTAAGATCTCCGTTCATCTTCGGAACACAGTTTAAGATATTTTATATTTAGTCCGAGAGCTTTTGGTTCCTCCATTGAATGTATTCACAATATACTGTCCTTTTCCAGAAAGGTAAGTAGTCCATATGTGAAATCAGTTTGTTAATAAGAATCTCTGGTAGCTCTTTAGAATAATGGTCCATTATTAATAGATAACTATGCAGTAAGTAATGTAGGATTAATAAGTAGCACTACATTAACACTTAAGCTACTACTATTAACTAATATAGAAGCAAGCTGAACTAATCAGTAAGTAACATAAAATTTAGGAGATAGTTCCTTATCAAGTAATCAATAATTACGGAGTGAGATTAGCCTCATTAATAACCAAATTGATAACAAACACGGAAGAGGAGATAATGCTGAATAAAGTCGTAGTTTTTGTTATTTTTGGATCAAAATGTATTTCCGGTGCTTCAGGAGATTCTAATTAACCAACTGATGTCACATATGGACTACTTTGATGATGTTTTTATTAACTTTATCAGTAATGACATAAATGTCATTTTTGGGTGAACCCTTTAACTAACAAGAAACTCGAATTAGTTGGTTGGCGAATTAGTAGCGCTCAGTTGAATGAGGTAGCTCACTATTAACTAATCAGTAACTACTTTATTAGTAGTATAGTACCTATACTATATTAGTATAATTACTATCATACCTATAAAGTAAAGATAATGGTTACCCACTGGTAATGAACTAGGAAATCCGTCCTTCGGATGAGACGTTAAACCGAGGTCCTGACTCTCTGTGGTCGTTAAAATCCCAGGATGTCCTTCGATTACCATGGTACGGCGTCTAAAGGATATGGCCAGATGGGGCGACGTGTATCATCCCCCATGGTTGTATAACATTATTATTGTTTTTGTTTTGTTTTTGTTAGCTTGAACGACCAGTTTGAAAAGCACTCCTTTTTTCTTTAGCTAACGTTACTTTTGAATGTAATCACTAAGTGTGGAGGTTTGAGCAGTCATTTGGTTTATACAGTATATAATGCTACTAGTTTTGTTGTAGTGTTCTAGTGAGGTAGTGTATAGTTTGATTAAAATAGAATGTGGAATTGCAAGTATTGTTTATCTACACACTTTCTATGGTACAAAATACTACGTTAGGGATGTTACATTCTGTGCCGAGGCTTCGGAGCATGTCTCCTGCATTGAAAATGATTTGACGGCCGCCAAAAATGGTTTGTCCCCTCAAAGCCTTATTTTATCCAATTGTATTTATTTATTTATTTATTTTTTGTGGTTAATGAGTGATCTAGATGACAGGGTACATGTTAACTGAGTGCCAGAGACAAAGAGCAGATTGCGTCCACTCTCTCTGTCTTAAGCAGCACTGTCGGAGGATATTTTATTTACAAATTACATTAGTCAAAAAGGTCAGAATACCAAATCCATGTCGGACCATTTTTTCTTGAATTTTGAAACTGCTCTTCTCATCCCTTCTGCCCCAGTCTGTTCAGCCACACTTTCGCTTTCACAATTCAAAAGCTCGTCTTCAGTGTAACTGTTATTCCGGTTCAAATAGACACGGTTCAGGATCTGCACCAAAGATCTTCTGAATCGTCTCTCACAAACATCTCCATGGTTACAAGGCACACTCTCTGTGCAAGCAGACTGTCACATTGGTTATGTTAGAAGTTCCGCTGCACCCATGACGGCCGCAAAGTTCCTACGCAGGAATGAGAAAATAGTTCTTAGCTATAACGGACTAAAAAAATAGCAACTTTTCATTTTCCATTAGTCTTAGTACATGATGTAACTATAGAAGAGTAAAGTTTTAAATAGGAAAAATATTGAAAGTCTTTGGTCATTTTTTGGAGCACTGATGCTGATGGTCTAATATGATTCAATGATGTATGCTAAGCTATGGTAAAAGTGCTACCGCCAGATACAGAGATCGGCTGAATGGATTCAAAAACTGGAGTGTTCCTTTAACAACCTCATTCAACTAAGTGCTATTACTTAAACATTCATTTCAGAGTTTCCTGATAGTAGTTACTAGAATGTTAATATTGTGTTACTCATTTGTTCCTGTGTAGGTATATTTGAATAATATTCAAAGATAAGGTACTGCACCATTCTACGGAACTTGTATGTTTCTAATATGGGCTACAGATCCTAATGTAAAGGCAAGTAATTTCCCTCAGAAGCATGCCATGGTTATGTCCCTGGAAAACTATTTTTATAAAGGTAATATACAAGGGGTCAGGGTATATCTGGTTATCACTAACCCCTGCTGATGAATGTTGTAACTACACCATCTGGCAATAAAGCATCATTTTCCATTGAGATTTATGAAGCGCTATGGTACTGGGTACTCTGTCAAAAATGGGTTTGGGGTTTTTATTTGTTCACCCTGACCAGTCAGATGAAGCCTCATTGACTCAACCAATTGTGTGACTTTAGGTGAGGCTTTCTGTTGTTTCCGACCACGGCAGATTGGAGAAGAGTACCCAAACCTTAATCCATTAGTTCCCCTCCAATGTAAAGTCCTGTTTTAAAGTGCAATCTTTTTGTTTTTATTATTTATAAAACGCATGCCTTTATGTGTGGTTCTCAAAAACCTCTCATTAAACAACACTGCTGTTTAATAAAGACAAACTGCACATCCTTAGTGACCGATTTGTATCAATGTAAATCAGTCAAGTCTGAAAAGCTGCTCTGTAATTTAGCAAATAACAGTTGAAGTCAGCAGGGGAATACACAACCAAATAATCAAGGTGAAATAATTGTCCATTTGAAGTTTGAAAGCAGCTGTGGACATATTTACAGAATGATTCAAGAGACTGTAGTTATCACACCAACAATTTCAAACAATAACAATGCTATCCATAAACTTAGTTCCTATCAGTTTAATGACTGTTTTTAAAGGGATGAGAAGATTAAATCCCAGAGTAGGACTTTACTTTAGGTTTCAGGCATATGCTAGGGAATGCATGGTTAGATTTGTCCAAGCTCACACATGTGCCCTAAGGTTTTAAGGTTGTTGTTTTTTTTGTTTTGTTTTTGTTTTTTTCACTAATTAGTTTGTCCACAAGGTGCCAACACAGCCTCGGCCTGTTGTAAAACATCACTCTCATCCGGGTCACGGCACTATTTTCTAGTGCCTGATCACATAAAAAAAAAAATGCAGTTGGCCAAAATGCTGTAAGCACAAATTCAAAAACAAATGTTTGCATATTTACAGTATTAATCTTTATTTGTACAGGACCACTAAATTAAGTAGATCTACTTGTACATAAATAGCAACCATTACAGCCAATTTGTTAAATTTACAAAATATAGAACAGAATCTGCACATTTACAGTATTAGTCATTGTAATTAGTCACAGGAAATGCAAGCGTAGTATATCATTTAGAATATCCAAAAATATCTACATTAAAAGACAATTATCTTTATTTTTATACTGTAACATTGCTGTAATTATTTTATACATGCAAAATTACATTTTATCCAAAGCAATTTACAAATAAAGAGTATGGAAGCAGCAATGAGTGCAGTGACAATTTCTAGTTAGTTTAGGAAAAAAAAAATGTTTGTTTTTTAAACAGAAAAGAGCTGGATTTAATGGGTCAAGTGTTCACAAAAAGATGCACCATTAGCGGTCTCCTGAAAATGGTTGGAGTTAGTCAGGTTATTCCACCAGCATGGAGTAGTCAAGGTAAAGGTCTGTGAAAGTGATGTTCCAGGAGAGCCTATAAATCTGAAGCAGTGAGTTTAAGTGTAGGGGTGCAGAACCAGTTGTTGTTCTGTAAGCAAACATTGATGCCATTGGCTGGAACATGAGCTTGGATGACAAGTTGTGTAGTGTGTTCTGATTTGGAATGGCCTGATCATCCCAATGCAGTACAAGACAAATCTGCAAGATCGGCATATCCAGCAATGTGGTCTGTGAAGTTTAACTGATCAATTACAACAAAAAGGCAGGCCTGGCTGAAACCACTTCCATCTTGGTGAGGTTGAGTTGAAGGTTAAGGTCATCCAAGTGAAGGTCGAAAATTTCCATCAAGCAGGCTGAGATGCGAGCAGCTACCGGCTGATCATCCGCTGGAATGAAGGGTAGAGAGATGTGTCAGGATAGCAGTGATAGAAAAAGCCATGTTTCTGAATGATTCTAGTTACAATTACAACAAAAATATTGTACAAAACAGCTCCATGATAAGATGCAAATTTGTTGAATTAGAAGAACAGTGCACTTATTCCTCACCTGCATTGTAATGCTCATCTGTTGTAGTCTCCACTCTTTCCACATGACCTGAAATCACACACACAAAAATAAAATAAAAAAACTAAAGGATTATAAAAAAATAGGATTATTACATGGATTCAAACATGCCAGCATGTTTGACTGAGACAATACAAAACCTCAGCCTACTGTGCTCTAAGCAAAACAAAATAGTATGTATAATTAAAGTAAAATTATATTACTTTTACTTTGCTGCATAATATTGCTATCAAGGAGTGTAACGTTAACTGTCCAATCATCTGGCTCGACGCAATTTACATAACCAGCTAACATTATCCAATATTCAATGACAATTTCCTCAGGGCACCAAAAAAAAAGAAATATTCATTAATTAAATGAAAGATTAATATATGCATACTGTGTGGTTTGTAAGCAGATGCACTCAGAATATGCATTTTATTATGTTTGTATTTTAGTCTCATCTGCTTTACTGTAGGCCTATAGTTCACAGTTTCAAAAGAGACTGAGATAATGGTGGTAAGGTTTACACCACATATAAACAACCTTTCAAACTTTATGAATAATGTTCAAATTAAATTTAAAATTAAATTAATCTTTCTTATTTATGGGGGTGGGGGGTGAAACACTCAGTTTCAGTCAATCTCATGTCAGTCTTGAGTACCTATAGAGTAGTATTTCCTCCTTCATATTTCTGAAAAGTCTTTAGTTTTATTATATTTATAAAAGAAAGATGACCTGTTCCTAGTCTTTCCGAAAAAAAACTGAGCGGATGGAGGCGTATCGTGTGGGCGGAGCTAAAGAATCACGAGCGCGCGCAGCTATTGCATTGAGAGCGTCTGAAAGCTGTGACATCTTCAAGCGTGGAAAAGAAAACGTTACCCTAAGAAACAGGGACGTGCACAGGATTTTTGAGGGGCAGTTGCTCTGACCTAAAAAAGGGCACCCCCCCCCCCCATCATCTGTCCACTTACATATTATTGTTATTGCCATTATCATTATTATTTCAATGCCCCCTAGTGGTATTTATGTTCTGCTCAGGAAAAATATTATAGGTGGGGCTATTTTTTTGCAGTGGGGTCTGGGGGTTTCTCCCCCAAGAATTTTTTTTTCATTTCGTAGAAGTGATTTCCTGCATTATGGTGCGTTTGAGGCCATTTCCCTTGCCTATACCAATAAAGAACTCAAACCAGTCAATATCAATAGTCTAATAAAAAAAAGACAATATTAATTTAACTGCCATCAACAGTTTATGATTGTTCGTTTGTTATACCTTTCCGACAATGTTAAGTCTCACCCGACAACGGCGACAATCTCCTTCTAGTGCCGCTCATGCAGGCTCAGCCAAGGCGGTTAGAAGGATTTTGGGGGCCCCAAGCAAAATGGACATGGCTAACTTTCTACAGATAAACGGTTAATGATTAAAAAAAAATTGTAAAATTTTAAGAAACCATTTTTAAAACATCTATAAATCATCCAAGTGGATGCTGCACATCGGTGGTGGTTGAGGAGATTCCCCCCTTCAATGTAAAGCGCTTTGAGTGCCTAGAAAAGCGCTATATAAATGTAATGAATTATTATTATTATTATTAACATTACATTGATAGACAGACCAAATATTCCTAACACTTTGTTAAGGGTTACTAGTTGGTTTGTAAACTGTCTATAAACATTATCTGGATGGTTAGGCTATTATAAAGTTGCAACAGATGCAACTAATACCTTGTTAAATATTTAATAAACAGTAACAGTAAAACATGTGGGTTGTCCTGATACTGTACTTCAAAATGCAACAGTGTAAACATTTCCACACAGAATAAAGTAACTGTTCAAGATCCATTGGTAACTTATAAAAATAATATCATATTTGCATAAACTGTTTAGTATATCCCGACACTAGCACATTAAGATAAGTTATGGAAAAAAAATAATGTTCCTCTGCCTCTTTCTGGTTAAATAATGTTTATAATAATAGTTAATGCTATATTAACTATTCCAGGTTATTTATGCATAGCATAAAAATAGTTAGTAGCCTATAGCATGCTATGTCACTTTCATCAAAACCTATTACAAAGCTATAGCAATTTTAGGTCATTAAATACGATAAACAGTTATTCTGGAACAGATCTGCGTCTTCCTTATCTCGTTAAAAAACATATTACAATGTAACCATATTCCGTCTGTTTGAAAAAAAAGTTGCACAATACTGTTCGTTACAAGCAGCATTTGCCGTCAGGCAGGTAACGTTAGCTAACATAAACATATTTTTGCTAGCCTACCTGCTGCAAAATTACACCATTTTTGTTCAAATAGAGTTATTTTATATAGTGTAATTTATCACTTACCACTATCTTGTTTTTTCTATTTTTTCTTTTCTGGATTCCTAAAGCATAATTCCGCTTCATGAGGAGGTTTTGTATTTGCCGGCAGCAGAGATTGCGTGGTTGGGTGGCTGCTGTCAGCGACGACTGAGAGGGCCCCCTTGAGGGGGATTCCGATAACAGTGTCATTACACTTTACTGCATTGACTATGAAAGGGGCTCTCGAGCAGTTTGTCGTTGCATTTTATTCTTAACCTGTCGTTGTCTTGAGGCCCTAGGCCAGCTCGGGGCACCAAGCAATTGCTTGACTTTCACTTTCGGACGGGTACCCGAATATGGAAGTGAATGAGGCTTTGCAAATTTTTTTTTTTTTTTTTTTTTGTATCTAGGCCTACGTGAAATTCTGCATCCATTGTATGATTTTTTTTATTATTTTTTTTCCACCTCGGAAGGGCAACGTGAGTCGAGAAGGGCATATGGGCAGTTGCCCGGGCAACCTGAGCAACCCCCCTGTGCACGTCCCTGCTAAGAAACCATAGCTATCAATCAGATTCAACCATACATATATGATCCAGAATCAGACCCAGAGGATGGAATTAGAAGCAGCAGCAACAGCAGGACGTCTCTGTGGCACTGTAACTATTTAGCAGCTTGTCAACATTAACGTGTGTTTACTAGTGGTTTATGAGGAAATTATTTGGTTTATGGACTATTGTATGCGACTGAACGGTAGCAGTAGCAATCGAAATGGTTTTGCATGTCAGACTGTTTACATAGAAAACAATGGAATAGTATAGCGCAGGGGTTTTCAAATCATTCCTGGAGCCTCCCCAGCACTGCACATTTTGGATGTCTCCCTTATTAGTGTCCTATTTAACACAGCTGTATTAACTCATCAGCTGATTAGTTTAGTACTCCATGAGCTGAGCTGGGTGTGTCCAATAAGGGAGATATCCAAAATGTGCAGTGCTGGGGAGGCTCCAGGAATGGTTTTGAAAACCCCTGGTATAGCGCATTTTTTGTTTTACAATAAACAAACAGACATCTATAGTGGTCAGCTAAACAACTGTATTGAAACACACACCATAGATCGCATGTTCATTGATAAATTAACTATACACGAACGTGTTGTTTCCTGATGTTTACCTATGCGACGATAGCCAACAAGTTACACACAGACATTTGAAGCAGTTTTGCTCACCGCCTGCTTCCAAAGCACGACGTGGACCTTTTTTGTTGGGACCGCTCCGTCAAAAACATTCTTTGGTGACATTGTTGATTTGGTGAAGTCCTGTGACAGCATTGAGAGCAGCGTCTATGGGTGTGCATTTGCTCTCTCGCTGTGGTCGCTCACGCGCGCACCCTTCCGGGAGAAGAGCTCGTACGGCCCATACAAGGACATTCCACCCTGTTGACGTCAAGCGGACCCATACTCGAAAAAAACTCTCCGAAACTTGTGAGAAACCGGAAGGAGTATTTTTGAGACAGAAATACTCCATCAAACGTCCAACTTAGTTTTTGAAACTTTGTTTAAGATGTGAATCCAAGTCTTTTACAGTGTAAAAAGCTCAGTATGCATGAAACAGCATTTCACCCCCCCCCCCCTTTAAAACAGATAGAAAATTTAAGAGGCCTGCTGCGATGTTCAGTGTTTTACTCTCAACGCCAGTTATGTGACTGAACACTGATTAAAAATGCTAACAATAGCTTTAAAACAATTAACAACACAAATGTGCAGCCACATGCTAAATATCATAGAATGCAACTCTTACCTCAGCCAGTGATCGGTTGATGTAATGTTCGCTGACTCCTTGTCAAAAGACCTTGTAGTTGAGGAGACATTTTCGCTGAAATTTTCCTCACACAGTTCCAATGTCCACAGTTTCAATGCTCCTGCTCACGGCTGCTCTTTACAATCTGCAGTTAACATATCTCACGAGCACAGCTTAAAATAAATCCAAATCACCCGCCCTAACATCACTGTACATCTCGCTCCGCGACCTGCAGTGGGTATGACAAACGGAACATTAACCGCCGTCAAATCTGAAACTGCGTCACGCACACAAAGCTGTTTCAACTCGATTTGGAAACCCATAAAATGTACATGAATGAAAATTCTGTAAAAAAATACAGACCATTACCTGTAAAATTATGTTTGTTTTTTTACATTGTTGATTTGACTGACAAGACAGCTGATTTGGAGGTTAGAAACCTTTTTTTTTTTTTTTTTTTTTTTTTTACTGCACTGCTCTTTTCTAAATAAAATAAAAACGTCAACCAAAAAAGGTGCACCATGCGTTTTCGAACATGAACTTTACCACCCGCCAATTAACAACCTACCAACCACCTAAAACAATTAACACCTAATCTTCCATTTAGCCATATGATAATATTGTATCAGACTACTTTTATTCATGCTAAAGCTATTGCTTCTTAAACACAATTATTTGAAGAAAATCTTTGTTTTAAAAAGAGCCAGGGGCGGATCTACCGGGGTGGCATGGGGTGGCAACTGCCACCCTAAGAAAAACCATTGCCACCCCGTCTGCCACCCCAGCAGTATATCCCAAATTCCCAATGCATAAATATAAATAGTTTCCTCTACCGATTTACATCAGTGGCGCTTCAATGTGATGAGATAATAGCAAGAAAACTTCTACTTCGTCTTTCTATTGTTGTTCAAACAAATTACTCAAGAACTGCTTAGTGATCCGCAACACAACTCACCTCTACCGCCGGTTTCACACAGTCCGTTTGCAGAATGTATTTATTTTTTCTCGTAACGTTACCCATGTTAACGGATAACAGCTTTCACACTGCACACCGATGCGGTCCGGCAGTGCCTTCAGGAGCGGTGCGTCAGCACTGATTATTGAAGTGAAAATCTTATTTCACCGCATATAATTTAAAGTCTTATCTGATAAATTGAAATCAGCCATAGACGTAAAGGATGCAGCAGCAAACATTAATAGCGAAAGAAAAGGGTTAACAATAGCATTAACAATCGGCAAAAACGAATACGCAGGTTATGAACAAGAGCGCTCCCGAGTCCATGTTTCATTCTCACACTGTTGTTTGTGTGAATCGCAGCACATTTCGGCACAAGCACACAAAATACAGGCAGGAACACGCATCTCTTAAAGGGGCCGCACTATATTCCTACTCCTGGTGAATATGGACCTCCTCCAGGTATGGTGTGGAGCTGGTGCGCTCTCAGGTCCGCATCACAGCTTTCACATTACCAATTTTTCATACGAACTGTGCCCTGTTCTGAATTAAACTACCAGTGTAAAAACTCCCTTTATTTATATTCTTAAAATGAGAGAAATCACGGCTTATTCTGAATTTTTAAGCTTAGGCTTAAGAGACATCAACAAGTTATTTGAAAAACATGACCTTTGCAACATGTCTTGTCTTCATGCTCTGAGTATGGTTTTACTATAAACGTACATTTGCATAAAGCATGCATATTTGTCCGTACCCATGTTGATTAGAGTATTTAAAACTTGAAACATATTCATTTAAGGTACATTTAAGAACTGATAAAAATGTGTGATTAAATTAATTTAAATATTTTAATCAATTGACAGCCCTACTAATAACACAATATGAACAGCCATCTGAGGAAGACAAGTCGGCCTACTAGCCAGTTTGTGATTGGTCCCTGGATTTCCGGAATCAAATCGCAGCTAGCAGTAAACATAAGGAGAAAGGTGGATGGGAAAAAGTTAAAGAAAAGAGGGCCACAGTGTAGTTAGTACATAGTACACCATAGTGCAGTGTCTGTTGTGCACGGCTGGGGCGAATGGCTGGATGGTGGGCCTATTTGGGAGAAAGTCCAGGGCTGTTTTTTAGCCCCTGTCCGTCCCTGCTTGGAGGTGGAGAAACAAAGTACTTTATGACCTGCAGCATTTCTTATAAAAGATTTAAAAATGAAAGAAATTAAAAACTAGCTTTTTTTTCTATTGTAAGTTTTAATGTAAAATGTTTTTGATTTTAACATTGGTCTATGTTTAAATGTTTTGCCACTTGCGTGAGCAACATATAAATATAAAGTATATTTAATATAAGTATTTTATACTTGAATCCACAAGATTTGGTGTTGCCACCCCTCATAGATCTCATGCCACCCCCTTGCCACCCCATGAATAATTTTCTAGATCCGCCCCTGAAAAGAACTTATCTAGTAAAAATTTAACGGAGTGATCTGAGAGTACCGCAGTGTTTTTAGAAGATGGGAGTTCAGGTTCAAACAGACTTGTATGTCTTCGTACAGTCGGCTTGTCCCTTGGGCCGTGTACAATTACCTCTGTGGCAAAGAGCAGACGGTCTCATAGGCTGCAGAACAACCTAAATCTGCCACGTACGCCGCTGCGATCAGCTCTAGGATCAATCACGCACACAGTGGGCGTTGAACTAGATATTCAGAGAATACTTGAGTGGCTTAGCAGGGAGGATTTTGGCTGCAGCTGGGCTAGAAAAGTAATTTACTACTGAAAATGATAGGAACGAATTGAACAGTTCGTTTAAGGGAAATTCAGAATTCTTCAGTGAGCAGTTTCTAATGTTAATTTATGTTCAGTGTCAGTATTAGAGGCAGTTTCATTAGACATAGACATGGTTCAAATAAATCACATTTACCTGTTGTATAACTGTAAAGTCGCCTGCAATGGGACCTTTAAAATGTTGTGAAAAAAGTTCTGTCTTCATGATATTTCCAGACACTGAATGAAAAAAACAAAAATGCTAATATATTATACGATTCCGATGGGATGTTTTAGTTATTAAATCTTAATTCTGTCTGCAAACAAGTCAGAATGCATGACTTGAATGGACCCCACTCTGCACATTGAGCCTGTGCTTCAATATACCACACTAATGTATAATTTACAGTATGATGAATGAGTGTAAATTCATTGCTGGAAGTCTGCGTTGAAGAACAACAAACCAGCGGTTGGTCTGGAGGAAAGTAATTAGGCATGTGTAGCTCCAGACATTTGAACTGAGTAAATATGACTCCCCGTACACCGCTCACGCTAATTATTTCAATTCCGAGCAAACATTTTTCCCTACTGTGTTCTTCCCCCATGCATAATACACACACTACACTTAAGTGAATCAGCCCAGGTTAATACCATCTCTGACTGCAACTTTATCAGGTTAACTTGAGCTGCTTCCATTCCAGCAGCTGCAAAATTTACATACTCTATTTGTAGTCAAACAGCACAATAGTGTTTACATTTCTAGTAGGTTTAAAATGTGTGCTGTAAATCAAATTCTAAGGGCCGTTCACTGGAATCCGTCAACACTTTTGAACGGCCCTGGGAATTTAGGGTCCAATCCAAGAACATGGTCTTGCTCTTTTCATGGATTCAGGAGCATTTGGAATCAGTCTTGCTTTGGACTCGAGACCGTTTGGAAGAATGTGGATGTTTACGTGACCCTTTTCAGGTCCCATGATGTGTTCCATTCACCTGGGAAGAGGGATTTTGGACCGAATGCAATGACTGCACGAAAATGTTTTTGTCCTAAGAGAAAAAGGTTGTTTTGAAAGCAGCAACTGGAATAAACGTCTTTATCAAACAAACACAATGATTTATTTCTCATCCACCCGCGATTGATTGGACTATTATTTTTTTATTACATAACCCGCACAAACGGTCGATATAAGCGCGAACCCTTAAAATGTCATGTCAAGGGAAAGAGAACACCGCAGAACAAGAAATAAATATTATGAGATTCATCAGCCTGCCGACGAGCTTCCGTTTTGGTAGCCTGTCTGGAAAACACATAGCACCGGGACGTTGGGCTTTACGAGCCCTGGCCCATACATGTCCAGCGTGCTAAGGGTATGTTCTGTTAGACATGCAATACTATTCCAAAAAACATGTTTTACTCATATAAGTGTGTTGCACTATTCCTATCGGATCCAATATAGAATAAACAACATTGTGTTTTAATATCAAATCTCTGCAAATCCAGCTCGACCTGAGATTTGTTTACAAATGATCCCGCAGTGAAATGAAGAGAACATGTCTCCCCCACGTCAGCTGGAACTTCATTAAAAATAAAGTTCAAACACACATTCCTAATATTCGCATCTGAGAAAAGCTTATGCAGCAACTGTTCTTCCACAACCAGGAATAGCAATATCTTCAATATCTTCATCGCAGCTCCATGAGTCGGTGGGCGGGGCTACTGAATTAGACGTGCACTGGCGGTGTTTTGTTGCGCAATGACGTAAATATGCGCACACGATTGTTTTCTGGGCCTGGTGTCTATAAAAGCTTTTCTTTGACTAACAAGGACGTTTTCAGCTCTGAAAGGTACAGGATAGTCTCATATTACCATGACCTTTTATATATAAACAGCCATTTAGCAACACATTAGCAACAACTAAGACTTTAGCAACTGCAGTAACAACCTACCAATCACATAAAACACCATAGCAATGCACTAGAAATTATTGTCAAAGCTAAGTCAAATCTCATCAGGGTCAGGACAGTTTAGTAGCTTAATAGCCACAGACACAAATTAATCTTTAGATCTTTTTGTCCTACTTACAGGTACAACGGCCTAAAGGCAAAGCCTGAAACTCAGATCGATATGGGTGGCTGCGCTCCAGAAAACAGGTCTAGATGATGTGCCCAGAATTTTTTTGTAGTGCTTCTTCTTTTGGAATACAAACACATAAAAAAGTCATATTTTGCACATGTAATGAACAAAAATGTGGCATTCGTGGTGAGAAACACTGGAAAAACAGTGACACCCTATTTACACTCTACGTGAGCTACGCTTTGTGTCAAACCAAGTAGAACACATTATAATCAGTGACAATTTCTACATTGGATTCGCCACGTTGAGTGTCTGACAGTAAACGGATGCGCAGTTCTATACTTGTGACAAAAATTAAATGGATTTTGAATATTTGCATTGATGCGTTCAATGTAAACAGCCTCAAGCTCTTGCCCAGTGTAGACACAACGTGTGATGCAATGAAACAGCCAAAGCTATCTGACGCATACCAACAATTAAAACACCACGCAGGAGGAATGTGAGAATGTGTGAACAACCTCTTAGACGATATTTTTAACTATTCACACCCATCTAAATTCTATCACAATTTTTGAAACATAAAAGGCCAGACAATTTTGCTAGAACTGCTAGAGATGCTATCAAAAGGGTATTATACCATGGTAGAAGAAAAACTTTTGGCAATGGTTTTGTATGCAATGAAAATATTGTGTTGGTCCCAATTTTGTTGCCAAAACAGCCCTGACACATCATGGCATGGAATCCACTAGACCTCTGAAGGTGTGCTGTGGTATCTGGCACAAATATGTTAGCAACAGATCCTTTAAGTCCTGTAAGTTATGAGGTGAGGACTCCATAGATCGGACTTGTTTGTTCAGCAGTGTGTGCAACTGTGCATTCACGGAGCAGCGGGATCATCATTTCAGCAACTAAAACATTAAGACCAATTATGTTCATTAGATGAAGATATCGAACTTCAGTAGACTTGGAATGCAACATGAGTTAATACGTTTATTCTGTTTCTGGTCAGATTTTGCAATAAATACCTGTGACTGTACTTTTATTAGCCTTTTACTTGTTTTAAATTGTTTATAAGTCGGTAGGTTTAGGGTAGGGGTGGTGTTAGGTGATCCAAAATATAAAAGTAGCATATACATATTCATTAAATCATGTCTACTTTTATACATGCAAATAATTAAATGTCTGACGCATTGGGCAAACAACTGAAATTAATTGAGTACCCTGTTTATTGATATAGTGACGCCTAGGGGTACCTTTAGCTCCTGCATTGTGAGGAGGAAGAAACTTGACCATGCTTCAGAATTTGATGCCAAAAACCTTCCAGTGCATGGGTGCTTGTGTTTGTTGGGTACATTCAGAAATCATTTAGAAGATGGTATTTAGACTGTCTGTCTTATTAAATCACTATGCAACAGTAACACGGAAAACATTGTAGTCTGTACAGAATTACTTGGATCAGCTTGACGAAGCTATGGAAAATGGCTTGACAAACATAATTTTCTTTCCTGTGTTGACATCTTTCCTGAACCGGTTAGGAAGGAATATTTTGAAGGACATTCACAGTCCTGCAAAATCAAACTTGAAAGATTGTACCATGAACACAATTAATGAAGAGTTTGTACATTGACTTACATAGGAGTTCTTGCCATCAACTTCACCTAATCCTGCGGAATCGGTTTTATTTGGCCTAAGATCACAGGGTGATGGTTTCGGAGATGGCTGCAGTCATCTGAAGATTGCTAGGCAGTCAGATTTTTACCAGATTTGTTGACTCAACAGACCAAGTCCAAAGAGCCCAATTACAAGAATTATTCCTATATTTTGGCTCATTTAAAATATCACAGGGGCCTTTATTGAAAACAATAAATGATCATTATTGATTATAGATACATAAACCTAATTCGGACAGTAATTTCTCGTGGGGTCATAAGGTATTTTTGTCATTGACAAACACCATGGATATGTGGTCATTTAATTGCCGCCCGAATAGGGCTGCACGATTAATCGAAAAAAAAATCATGATCTCGATTCAAACATAAATACGATCTAATTTCTTAATGTTGGCGATTCACTTACGTGTATTTCCCTCAGATCGTGCTGCGTTCATGCGTTATTGGTCACACCAGAGCTTGTCACACTCACAGAATAACAAAACACTAACCAATCAATCATAAATCTCGACTTCTCTCCTCTCCCTCATTGGCCACGTTCCGCTGTTACTGACGTGTAACAAGGCGGCAGACATAAATGGAGTCAGATAGCGGCAAGAGGTAAAAATGAACCCCAGTGTGGAACATCCCGGTGGCGATGGTGAGAGTGAGGATGTAACAACAACATTAGTACAGAAAAAAGGAGTACATTCCACCGTGTGGAGCTTTTTCGGGTTTAAATCTGAAGACGATGCGCAGAGTTATAATTTGCAAACACTGCTTTTTCATCGTCACAGCACCGCAAGGTAACACCACTAATCTATACAATCACCTCAAACGTCAACACAAAATACATTACGAGTTAGCCGTCTTTTTAATCGTTAGTTTGACATGTTCACCGGCAGCTGATTAATGGCCTCTGCAATCACATTTTAACTCATACGAAATTCTGGCAGTGTCAGAAGATTTGGCACACAGTCCTGCAGTGTGACTTCTCCTACGACGACAGTCAAATATCTCGGTTTTTCAAGACAACTTATGACCAAAACGAAAGCTAGAGATTTCTTTGTAGCCACCATTTCAGTCCTGCGTGTAGCCTAATGCTGCTCACCGTCACCGAATGCGTCTTTCATTGATATAAAACTCCGGATGAGTTTTCTTGCGTGATCCGTCTTTAGCACACCTTGACTTTCGAACATTCTGACATTAATGACACGTGAGATCTAAGTGTGACATGGCTTACAGTGGCTATAATGTTCGTACAGTCTGACAGTTCGTACAGTTTCCCGTTTACATGCAAACCAGTAAACTGACAATGCAAGTATACCGCGTTTACATGACTTTATTAATTTATTTCCTTGTAGTGACGTCAAAAATAATGTCCATATCTGACTGAGAGTTTTTCAAATGTTACGTCAGTTGTGATGTTAAATAAAGCGTGCACCGTGTCCGCGGGAGATTTACGGCTCATATTATTCCTCATATGCAGTTACAGCGTTCTGACTGAACCTCTTCTACTTCTGCTGCTTGAACACATCTTTACAATTGTCTGGGTCTTAAAAGAGTCTGCGTTTGTGATATATGTCCTTATTTCATGCAAACCGCTAGCTCGCTCCGTCTGGATGCATTTAAATCTGCTCGAAGTTTCCGTTTTTCACCCTTCACACATTCGCACTTGAATAAGCTGACAGAAAGCAGGTTAATGTGTTTACATGCAGCGCAAAATCAGGGTAAGAGGCAAAAAACTACCTGTTCCGAACAGTTTATGCTTACGCCGTTTATGACCTTACTTCGATAAAAGAAAACGGGTTACCGCGTTTACATGACCATGTTCATTGTCGGCTTAAATGTGCATGTAAACGCACCCACTGCCAGCGAAGATGACCCCATAGTCTAGTAGAAAAAACACAAGGGACAATATCCAATACTGTCTGTGCTGGCAAGGAAATACCTCTGTATCACTGCTAAAATTTCCCCATCAGAAAGTGTTTTTTAGCACAGGGGGAACATTATAACATCCCCGCGTTCCTCCCTGACACCTCAAAATGTTGATAGTGTTCTTAGCCCAGAACCTTTAAGGTTATGTGCCGATTGGAGCAAAACCCACAGGTTCTATTTAGTTATTTTTATTTATTTTTGTATATTTTAATGTTCTCTTATGTTAAACATAAAGCTTTAAAATTATTATGATAAGCTGTCTAAACTTAAGACACTTTATTATACTGAATGTCGTGGGGGTTTTTTTGTGTTTTTTTTTTTTGTACTTGAGTGCAATACATTTTGGTTGAAAAAAATGAGAATCGTGTCAGAGAATCGTGATCTCAATTCCCATGGAGAAAAATCATGATTCACATTTTAGCAAGAATCGTGCAGCCCTACGCCGAATCCACATCTCAGAGTTTTCAAAAAGAGATTGCTTCAAAATTCCCTGTTTATATCCTTTTTGAACCCTGTGGAGCTGCGGAGCACCGTATAGTTGCGCTTAGCTATATTTTGGATGCATTATAAAGATCTATCCAACAGTTTTATTACTGAACTCCTGGAAAGTATTTACAAGAATAATCTTGTACTAACTTTGTAATTAATCATTTGATACAATGCACTTATTGTGTACATACATGATTTACATTGTACTTACATTTTTTTAAAATACCTGCATGTAATTACATCTGTAATTAATTTATGTAGTTGCATTTGTAATTACACAGTTGGCACTTCCCTTACACCTAACCCTACCTGACCCAACTGACCCACATCTGTCCCTAACGCTACCCGTATCTCACCTCAATATCAGCAAGAGAGATTTGCAATACAATTTGAACACAGTAAGTACATTGTACTTATTCTTTGATGTAAGTACATAGTACTTAATATAAAGTGGGGCCAATGCATTTAAATGAACGCAATCTGTTTTTGTTAAAAAACAATCTTTCTTTAAGTTCCTGTTTGCATAAATACTTGAAACATTTCCACACAAGCATAGATAAGGAACAAAACAGTTCACTCCAGAAGAGAAACTTGTACTATATAAGTTAAATAAGCAAATCACAAAGAGTTTCATATATTTAATTTAGAATATGAACAACAGTCAGATTGTTGAAGTCAAGGTGTGAATCATGGATGGGTTTAGGGGGATTGGATGCCCCGGTTAAGTTCCCAAAAGAACTCAGAATAAAAAAAGGTTTGGACATCTTAAAAGTACATAATCTTTATAAACATTTGGTTGCTCAAGCATTCTCTTTGTGATATTAAATGGATAGTTCACTCAAAAATGAATATTTTCTCACCTTTATTTTGTTCCAAAGCCATAATACTTTCATTTAACTTTTCATAGTTTTGGGTAAATAAATGTTTAATCGCTGGAAAGAAATCTGTCAGATTTCATTAAAAATAACATTATGTACATGTCTTATGGGATTGTAATTAATGAGTTTTGTGTGAAATGTAACCCTTAAACTAGCATAAAAAACAAAAAGTGTTCTATTTAAAAATATTTTAGCTAATTGCACTGACACACGCACACACACACACACACACACACACACACACACACGCACACGCACACGCACACGCACACGCACACACACACACACACACACACACACACATACACACACACACACACACACACACACACACACACACACACACACACACACACACACACACACACACACACACACACACACACACACACACACACACACAAACATTAACCATAAATTCATTAGCTTTGTGAACTTTTGAGGTACCAGTAAAAACCTAAAATTTTCCAACACCACCCACCATTAACATGCATTTGAACCTCATTTAAATGAACACAAATAAATATGCAGTGAGTTTAAGTTTTGTTTATGCATTAATACTTGTAACATTTCCAAAATAGTTCCTTTCTGAATAAATACCGGCCACACAAACACAGATGAGACTAAAAATAAATAAAAACAGTCCACTCCGGGAGAGAAGCTAGTACTAGTTTCTTGGCACATTGATAACAACAAGAGTCTCAAACATAAAATGAACACAAATATAGAATAGTATATAACTCAGAAAATGCACGAGAATATGGAAAAACATTGATGATGTCTAAGAATATGTTGATGTTGTTAGAGGTGAAGTCAGAAAATAGATCAAAGACTCAACTTAATGATAATCTAGTCATCTGAACTCGCATACTGAGATTAATCATGTATATATTTCATGTATATTTAATATATAGCCTACATATGTATGTATATATATTTTTACCACTGAAAATGTATTTTTCACTTAGTAATCAACTGTACTAAACTGTGCATTTGTAACCATTTCTATAACGTCCAGGCTTGTAAAGGATGGTAAGGATAAAGGTTCGATGATGGAATCAGAAGACAGAATAGAGAAGACAGTCGACATCTACATCAGTGCATGAAACATAAAATAGCATGAAGGATTTTGACACCCAAACAGCGAAGTTAACCGAGGAGGCTATCGGAGCCTACCACTCCAAGTATTGCCTATGCACAGAGCAGGCATCAGCAGAACGACTCTCCAGTGAGAGGAGGCCAACAGACTAAATACTAATCTAGAACAATGTAAGCTGAGAAGGTTATATAAATGAGCCTGCACCTTCAGCTGGCATGCACGCAGCGCTCTATAGATTCGTTAACAACCTTTTTTTCCATGACTAAGACGAGACGATGACGAGACTGCACCAATGTCCAAAAACGCTGACTAAGACTTAATTAACATGCATTATTGTTGACGAAAAAGGACGAGACTAAAATGTTTTGCATAAAATAAAAACTAAGATAAAATCTCTCTTCATTTTCGTCTAGAATCGTCTCTACTTTTTCATCACGAGACCAGAGCTGTTATGCCTTCAAAATATTCCGAATGAGTTCCATAGACAGTAAAAGAAATGGACAGAGCATTGACTTCAACGGCGGAAAATGAGGCAAATCAGAGGCACTCACTTCCTGATGGCTGAGCGAACTGTGCAGGCTGTGACGACGTAGATGTGACGTAAGCAACCTGTCTGACAGTTGTAGGTCTTCTTGTAGTTGTGGAAAGTGAAATCAGAATCACATTGATTAAATATTTTCTTCCGTTGCTTTTGGCAACACGAAACTACATGGAGCAAGAAAACAGTTGCCAACTGTCGCGCATTTTGCGTGAGTCACGCTTTTAGGCTCTGACTCGCGCTCTTACTCTGGGAAAGTAAATCTCACACCAAAGTTGTAGTTTTAATACGACATTCAAACAATAAATAGCATTTTGGCGCACTTAATGCGGCATAACAGTTAAAGCCAGAGCCATGCGTTCATCTCCCGGCTGCGTGCGTGGTCACCTCTTAATAGGACCTCTTAATAGTTCCACACAAGCCAATGCTGTCAATCAGAGGTTGGGGACTAAAGTCGCACATTTTAGGACTTAAGACTTGCTGACAATTATTACATTTTTTTTCAATCGCTAACAAGCACTTGCATACTTCAGTTACTTTTTCTAAACTCTTATGTTATGGTTTATGGTTATTTTCTTTCTTTTTGATCTTGTTTTGTGGATACAGTTTTTCTCTCTCTAAAGGCTGCAACATACTCTGCAAGAACAGAGAAAAAAGTTATCGCTCCCAGGGCTGCGAGAACAAAATGACGTCATTTTGTTCTCACAGCCCATGTTTGGGAGTTCTCGCAGCTTGTTCGAGACACATCGCCTGAGCAGAACTTTTGTCTTGCGGGGAGTCCGAGAACTATTGTGTGATTGGTCATACATTTAAAGTGGGCGTGGTTAATGCAGAGAAACACAGATGATCGGCACCTGCTTTTCTCGTGAAGTATTAATGCACTGGCCAGAACAAACTTTGCTCTTGTTCTTGCGCTTCGAGAAAACGAACAAATGTCTTTGTTCTTGCAGAGTATGTTCCAAGCTTAAGTTGTGTGTTGCAGATTGGTGTTTCATGTTAATCACTTGAAGACTGTGATTGGTCCTACCTAGCACCTGATCCGGATATAAGGACCGCCCCAAACACTTACTCTGGGTTTCATTCCATTTTGTGTGCTGTGGTGCGCGTCGTGCCTTTTTGGCCTTCGTTTAAATTAGAGAGCGTCTCACCAAAGAGAATCTAGTAGTATTTCTGTGTAACTTTGTAAAGCGTTTGTTTAGTCACGAGCCTTGGTTTGATTCTTTAATTTCGATATATATTACAGTCTGCTTGATTTTGACTGGGTACTATCTTGCTTTATTTTTCCATCAACTTAATATTTATTTGTTGTAAATGTTGTTGTTTTTTCTTAATAAGGGATGTAGGGGGTTGGACGCCAATTTATTTGCACTTTCTTTTGACTTTTGTTTATGTTAAAGGGAGGTAGTAAAGTTAGATGTATTTTTGTTTTCTTTATTTTCGTTGGAGGTAAATTAGTTTCTAAAAGAAGTTTGTTTTGTTTGTTATTTTGGCCTTGTCTGCCCCTGAATCCTTGTTGTTTTCTTTGTAAATAACGGTTACATCATTTTGAATTCTCTCTGGTGTGGCCTCTCAACTTTTATTTCTGTTTCGGCTGACACCTAGAGGTCGTAACATCTTAACACAGACTAACACCTACAAAACGCAATTAGCCCAATGGATCATTTTGTTAAATATATAGTAACTCTTCATTTCAAAACAGAACACATCTTTATCTGCACACACTAACTTTACCAAAACACTGGAAATCTGACTCAAAATGGAATTATTCTATCAAAGAATAAAACTTGTTTTCACTTCACAAGGTACATGCAGTCAATCAAAGTACAGCAGGATTCAAAATAATCGCTAGTGTTAACATTATGAAAACTGCATAGACTTTTGTTTCAGTTTTACCGGTATTTGCATGCAAAACATGCAATCCACCGTTTGTACACTAAATTTCTTGGTTGGAAACCGTATGTCCACATGTAGTGTTCACATTCAAAAGCATTACAATAAAAAGCAATTCAGGTTGTTTTTCTTTACTGCAGGAGGTACAGTAGATAAACTGCATGACAGAACAGAAAAATGTTTATAGTATTGTTTACAGTGAACAACATATCCATGAAACACAGAAGAGCATTAGAATCAAAAACAAAAAAACGGCAAAAAGGCCAGATTTTAAAAAAGTGGAGAGGTGGGGGTGGGGGGCACAAAAAAAGCACAAAATTACTGTTTCTAATCTCTGCGATCTTCAGGGTTAGGCCACATGTTTTCATCAACATCACTTCTGATATTATCCAAGACAATGCACCTGGGATAAAACCGCATGGTATGTCGGATCCACCCTTGGCAATTACGAACTGTGATGTCCCTGCAGCCAGCATCCATGGCTTCAAGGAGGGACATCTGTTCATGTGGCTGATGCTCATAAACCTTCCACCTCAATGCAGAAAAGAACTCCTCTATGGGGTTGAGGAAAGGTGAATAGGGCTCCTTGACTCTCTCACTGTTCCTCTCAAAGAGAACAGTGTAGAGCTGCTACATCCGCACTCTGTGTTTGGACAATGTCCGTGTAATGGTTGTGAGGCTAAATGCTATCGATATTGTCAAAAATATCATAGTCCTCCACAGTTTTATTTAGAATTTTTGAAATTTCATTATTTAAGAGCTTTCCTCTTCTCCCAGAGGGTGGAAGACGTTGCATTCTTTATAGGGACAAAACATTCTACATATGCATCACTGTATGACCTTATTGACATATTGGCATGTCAAGTGAGAATAGAATTATCATCAGCTGAGATATATTATTTTTCAATTGATATCATTGCTGAAACAGGGTTTTTTATACTGTAACTAAAGTTTGGAATTTTGTTTTTGCTGTTGCAGGATGTTGTGTGTTAGCATTCGTAAAAAAATACACCAAAAACAATCCATAATTTAGTTGGGAGGTATAGTTTGTACTTTCTTGATATAGAAAATGGAAGCATTGTGGAAATGGGTTCAACTGACTGCATATTGTGTGAAAATGACATGTGTGAATGGTATGGCCACAAAAGGCCAATGCTGTGCTAATTGTGTTGTACAAACGCTGATAAAAACTGTAATACAATATAAAAAAAAACTGTAATACAAAAATCGACTTGACTTTGACTTGATGTTTATGACTTGAGACTTGACTCGGACTTGAGTTAAATGACTCAAAATAACTTGTTTTTCTGTAAATGAATATCAGTTTTTGAACGCACCGCAACCTAACCACATGACGCAGCAGGCAAACAGAGAGCGATTACGGAGACAGTCGTGAATGAACATGGAGGGCGCTGCCTACGCAAAGTGTGTGTGTGTGTGTGTGTGAGCCTGTTTATGTGGTTTATGAGGACACAAATTTGTATAGCTGCATGGGTTTTACATTGGTATTACACTATAAATGTGGTTTATGAGGACATTTCAAATGTCCTCATTTCAAATAGCTTTAAAAACATACTAAATTATGTTTTGTTTTGTTTTTTGAGAAAGTAGAAATGCTGATTTTTTTCTTGTGATGGGTAGGTTTAGGGGCAGGGGCAGTGTAAGGGGATAGAAAATACGGTTTGTACAGTATAAAAACCATTACGCCTATGGAGAGTCCCTGTAAACCACATAGACCAACGTGTGTGTGTGCGTGCGTGCCTGCATGCATGCGTGTGTGTGAGAGAGAGAGAAAGAGAGAGCGAGCGAGAGAGTGCCCAACATTTATTGTACGTTTTGCACACACCAAAAGTGAATGATCATTAGCGCACATTAGTACATCCTGTGGAAAAAGATTACAACATTAAAATCGAATGCTAACATCTAACATCCACAGACCATTTCAGCTATAAAAAAAAAACTAAAAAAAAAAACTAAAAAAAAAAAAAAAACATTCTCGGAAGTTACCGCATTTGAAACCATTAGCCTCATTGAAAATAACTGAAACACAGCTTGCAATGGACATCCTGAATTTTAATGAAACCTAATTGGAATAAAGTCCAGCATTTTCAATTTCCACATTTACTAAAGTTTTCATGTTTTACCACCTAACAGAATGGGTCACGGCAGATGAACATTTCAAAAGCATTTAAACACATTAGTGTATTATTTTAATAAATTAATATTTAAAGTGTTTCTCTTTTGGGTTTATGAGCCTATGCAGTACTGAGCCATTTCATGAGACTGGATGATTTGACAGCATTGAAGCTATATTTTTGGCATGGGACATGACCAAGAGACTGAAACAAGGGTCAACTACTGAAGACTGCATCAAAGTTTGGTATATGACAGCAGGATGACGAATACATTTGCATATATTGAAATAATGAAATTCTGTTAGCATTCAAGCAGTTAAAAGGTGCTGGGTCATGAATGTCTCACTTTTAGTTATGCTTTATTCTGGTGGATCTATCAGATCTACTGATACTTTGAAAGAAGAGAAATGTTTTCAAAACTTTTCACTTTTAGTTTTGGATGAAGAGAATATAGATAAATAAATAAATGAGCTATTTATAGAACAATTCACTAGATGCTAGGTTTTTTTAGTGTCACATCTTCAACATTACATATTTTATTCTGATTACTCAGTCGCTGCATTCTGGACTCAAATATTTTTGTATAATTGGTCACTGACCTTGGTTTTCTTTTTCCATGTCTATCATGTCGCTCTGTGGTCTCTCGTCACATGATAAAATAATTTAGTCTCAAAAGTTTTTCATTTAAATGTGTTTATTTATTTGATACATTTAACCGTGTAATAGGCAAGATAATATACAGGTCCTTCTCAAAAAATTAGCATATTGTGATAAAGTTAATTATTTTTCATAATGTAATGATAAAAATTAAACTTTCATATATTTTAGATTTATTGCACACCAACTGAAATATTTCAGGTCTTTTATTGTTTTAATTCTGATGATTTTGGCATACAGCTCATGAAAACCCAAAATTCCTGTCTCAAAAAATTAGCATATCAATAAAAGGTTCTCTAAACGAGCTATTAACCTAATCATCTGAATCAACTAATTAACTCTAAACACCTGCAAAAGATTCCTGAGGCTTTTAAAAACTCCCAGCCTGGTTCATTACTCAAAACCGCAATCATGGGTAAGACTGCCGACCTGACTGCTGTCCAGAAGGCTCCCAATGAAATCTTTGCACATCTGCTCCCACAATAAACTACAATAAGTATTTACTTTTTTATGAATATAAATCTAATGTCTAATATCAGGAAGGAACATACAAGGAGTCAACATTGAGATACTATTGTGTGAATAAGTAAACTCACATATTAAAATGAGCTATAAAATTAAATGGAAAAAAAAGAAAGAAAAAGAAACCTCTAGTTCATCTCTTCATTTAAATATTGGACTACAACCCCCTGATTCCTCTTGCATGCGAGTGAGTATTTTAATAAAACCCTAGAGTGTGTGTGAGTCTTCCACAGATATCAGTAATCTCCATTGAGATGGAAGCCTCTGGGCCCCTGGAGATTTCCATTACATTTTGCCAGCTCAGAGCTAGTTTGATATGCCATTTTTGTGTTCATTGCATTCTTTGGGAATATGAATGAATCTATTTTTTGTATTTATTTATTTTTTAGGAGAGAAGGCACAGTAGACTATGCTATTATGTTCATCTGTCAGTTGGAAGTGAAAATTTCCCTTTGAGAAAATCTGTTAGTAACCGCTTACCTCTGCACTGATGTTGGGGACAGTGTGCTTTAGTCAAAGTTGATGTGTTAGAATCAGGAAAAATCGGCAAATGTAAGATTTTGAGTGAGTTTGATAAGGGCCAAATTGTGATGGCTAGATAACTGGGTCAGAGCATCTGACCAAAAGTGCAGCTCTTCTGCAGCTTGTCTGCAGTGGTCAGTATGTATCAAAAGAGGTCAAGGAAGGAAGAGTAGTGAACTGGCGACAGGGTCATGGGCGGCCAAGGCTCATTGACACACGTGGGTAGTGAAGGCTGGCCTGTGTGATCTGATCAAACAAACGAGCTGCTGTAGCTCAAATTGCTCAAGAAGTCCATGCTGGTTCTGATAGAAAGGTGTCAAAATACACAGTGCATCACAATTTGTTGTGTATAAGGGGTGCATAGCCTCAGACCAGTCAGAGTGCCTGGGGTTGACCCCTGTCCACCACCAAAAGCGCCAACAATGGGCACGTGAGCATCAGAAATGAAAGCTTTAGCATAAGTTCTGCCAGGAAGACTTAATTGTTACGTCATTTCAACTTCTATCTATCCAATCACATTCTAATACTTGGGTATAAAAGATCGGTACTTACTCATGTTTGAGTTCGCAGATGCTGACGCCCCAATTCACCGCCATCCTCCCCACCACCTCCAAGTCAAATCCTTCCCTACTCCACCCCACCACCACCACCAGGATGGTCCCTTCCATACCTCACGGGGGGGTCGGCTGCGCCTCTGCCTTCGTCTTCAGGCAGGATATGCAGAGTCCATACCCTCTGATTGCAAGCTACGGACGGGGCCTATGCCAAAGTACTTTATTGCTTGCTGGATTGTTAATAAATGGATTATTGTCACAGTATTTATTCTCCCGAGTCTTTCTGGCAGAACTGGCAACACGATCTCATGGTCATGCGTATAAATAGTACGAGTGTGAAATCTCGTCGAATGGATATGCAAATGCTATGCAGTTTTTTGCGTGCATATGATACGCACTTTATCCATAAAGTGCGTATCATATGCACGCGAAAAGACGCGTACCATACGCACGCCAAAACTCATTTTGGCGTATCCATTCCACGAGATTTCACACTCGTGCTATTTATACACATTTTCGTGAGATCGGGCTCGAACTGGACCACGGAGCAATGGAAGAAGGTGGCCTGATGGATCATTTTCTGGTAATACTTAATAACTCATGCTATGAATCTGTAGTTAAGCATTAATAAACTGTCAATTCATTACTTAAATATCTTTTGCAAAAGCTTTACGAGGCATAGTCCTCACTTTAAATGAGTTGAAAATTTTAGATAAGTGACATCTACTAAATATTTAATTACTATATTGGATTACAGTAGGAATACATGTTAAAAAAGCATGTATTTACACACTGAGTAACTATTACTGTCAAAATAATATGTACATATAAATGGCAGTTTATAAATATATATAATAACATTTGTTTTGTGAGTATGGATCATTATTTGGAATAATCTTAAATCAGAATCTAAAATAAATTAGACACTTTGTTGCTTAAATGGTTTATTTTTGGAGAAGAATCTGCACTAGTAAGCGTACCATTGCCAGACGGATCTGTTGCACTTCATTGCAACACAAATCAAATAAATAACTTGCATGCACTTTTCTATATCCATTGCAGTCAGGTGGAACTGACATAAAGAAAATCAGTGCGGCTGAACCACCAGTCAGCTTTCTCTGGTCTTACATGTACCATGATACATACTAATGACAATATCTCTTTATACCCCTCCAGCTTCTGCAGGACTGCAAATGAAACTCATTGATCTGAATCTAAAATAGAGGTCAACCTGCAAATCTTTCCCGCAAATCTGTATCACTCCCTGAAAAGCCATGGAGGTAGAGCAATTAAAAAAAATTATAATAATAATAAAACCTCTGATGTCTTTGACGTTTAATATGGGGTTATTTAGCATAGCTGTGTGTTGCAGTCTTTAATATGGTGTTCATAAGTAGTACATCAAAACTCAGGGTAAATTGGGCTCAGGAGAGAAATTAAGCATAATTTGTTGAGCGTGAAGGAAACATGCCTGTCTCGACAGTGGCTGTAGATCCCGCAAGGAGGGAAATTCAGACCTCCCACTTGAAAAAGCTTGTAAAATGATAGCTGAAAAGGGGTCTGTGCATTGAAACAAACTCAGATGTTTTATTTTATTTATTTTTTGTCTGAAATGTACAGGATATACTATACTATACTATACTATACTATACTATACTATACTATACTATACTATACTATACTATACTATACTATACTATTCTATATATTGTACTATAGAATATATTATTATTATTATTATTATTATTATTATTATTATTATTATTATTATTATTATTATTATTATTATTAATTATAGTAATTGTCCTCATGTCTTTGAAAATATAATTGCACTAATGTTAAAATGTTTGGGATAATAAAATTGTGAAATATTATTTGAACTATTAAATATAAGATACATTATATTATATATTTTTAACATTATATTTATATTAATATAACATTTAATTTATTCCTGTGATCAAAGCTTCACGACTCAGTATTGAGTATTACATGATCCTTCAGAAATCATTCTATTATGCTGATTTGATGCTCAAGACACATTTATTATTGTCAATATGCTTCAAAATATTTTTCTTTTCTATTTTTGAGGGAAATATTGATTCTTTTTGTCAGGATTTGGCTAACAGAAGGTTCAAAAGAACAGCAAACTTTTGTAACAATGTAAAAGTATTTACTGTTAGTTCTGATTAAAGCTGCAGTCCGTAACTTTTTGCACTCTATTGGTTAATAAACAGAACTGCATGCATCTTGCGGAAGAACATTGCAGCCGGAGCTACTTCTCTCTGTTTATGTCTATGGTGGATCACGCAGTGCTCCTCCGCAACGGTACCTACCAGTCTGCCCTGAAATAGTCCCAATATAAATATTATTTATATTAATAATATTATTATAAGTGTACCATAATGATTCAGGGTAAGACAAAAACACGGTTTGGAAAATGGAAGAATGTTGTACATTCTCATTATATAATTTTTGAATCTTGGACACAAAAAAAGTTACGGACAGCAGCTTTAATGTAATGCTCCATTACTGAAGAAAAGTATTAATTTCTTCTCTTTTTTATCCTATTGACGTAGATGATGATGGATGACTGACAGACGGACAGACCAACAAACAGACAGTTTCATATTTCAAATATGTCCTAAAGCAAAACTAAATATTTCAGCTTAAACTCATATAGCGCAAGAGTACCTTAAGAAATGCATGACCTTTAATTTTCCATGAATACATGAATAATAAAATGACCTTGGAGATATAATGAATATATGGCATGTTTATTTTATAAATGAAAATGAAGGTGCAGGTGGCGAGGAAATTTAACTTTACTATCAATGACTCCAAGTAATCCAGGCTTTCATGTGTTTTTTTTTTTTTGTTTGTTTTTTTGCCATAACACTCATGATAGTATGTCATGCCTGTGTGCACCACATGTACAAATGAGCTAACCACAGTTCCCATGACAGGCCTCACATATTAGGGGTCTTGCAAAGAGGAAGACGGGGCCACCCTGGAATCTTCAGAGAAACCGCACAACAGCTTCCTGAACTCTTTAGGTTAAAGGACTACAGCGTTCCCAGACTAATTGCTTATAAGTAGGCAATGTGTTACACAGAACCACTGACTCTACAACCTCCTCTCGGAGTGAGTGTGTTTAATTAGGGTTTTACTTTGCCAAAACACCTATTGACTTTCTACACTATTTGGTTTAAATTGTCAATAATATTCAGTTCAATAATAATTTTGCAAGAAATTAGTCAAGGTTTTTGAGCTTGTGTTTTAATGTCTGAACTCAACCCCTTTCTGATGAAATATTAATATTAGCAGCAGGTATTGTTTTCACAAAAGGGGATTTTTTATCCATCTGCTCAAGCAAGGTATAAATAAATGCATGCATTTAAGATAGAACAAGCTGAGATGGGGAAAAGAGAAATCAATTTTCAGCATCACATAGCATACATAAGTATTATGAATTTTCAAAGAGCATAGGTATGTGCAAAGTATAGGGTGAGTATAAGTATGGTCCCATTTGGGATGAGTTAGCATCCCTATTATGCTTTTTTATATTACCTTTCATATAGTGTGCAATTTAGATGTTTGTCTGTGTAAGAGGTCTGCAAAATTTGCAAATTAAGTCTGCAGAGTTATTGTCTCCTAAAAGAAAGCACCGGAGCTGAAATACAGATATGGTAATGGCCATTTGGTTTCGAAAACAGACTGGGCCATCTAATCAATCACAGCACAGCAGACCAATCACAACAGACTGGGCCACCCGACCAATTAGAGCAGAGCAGACCAATCACAACAGACTGGGCCACCTGACCAATTAGAGCAGAGCAGACCAATCACAACAGACTGGGCCACCTGACCAATTAGAGCAGAGTAAACCAATCACGACAGACTGGGCCACCTGACCAAATAGAGCAGAGTAGACCAATCACAACAGACTGGGCCATCTGACCAATCAGAGCACAGCAGACCAATCACAACAGACTGGGCCATCTGACCAATCAGAGCAGAGTAGACCAATCACAACAGACTGGGCCATCTGACCAATTAGAGCACAGCAGACCAATCACAACAGACTGGGCCATCTGACCAATCAGAGCAGAGTAGACCAATCACAACAGACTGGGCCATCTGACCAATTAGAGCAGAGTAGACCAATCACAACAGACTGAGTCATCTGACCAATCAGAGCAGAGTAGACCAATCACAACAGACTGGGCCATCTGACCAATTAGAGCAGAGTAGACCAATCACAACAGACTGGGCCATCTGACCAATCAGAGCGGAGTAGACCAGTCACAACAGACTGGGCCATCTGACCAATCAGAGCAGAGCAGACCAATCACAACACACTGAGCCATCTGACCAATCAGAGCAGAGTAAAGCAATCACAACAGACTCGGCCATCTGACCAATCAGAGCAGAGTAGACCAATCACAACAGACTGAGCCATCTGACCAATCAGAGCAGAGTAGACCAATCACAACAGACTGGGCCATCTGACCAATCAGAGCAGAGTACACCAATCACAACAGACTGGGCCATCTGACCAATCAGAACAGAGCAGACCAATCACAACACACTGAGTCATCTGACCAATCAGAGCAGAGTAGACCAATCACAACAGACTGGGCCCTCTGACCAATCAGAGCAGAGTAGACCAATCACAACAGACTGAGTCATCTGACCAATTAGAGCAGAGTAGACCAATCACAACAGACTGGGCCACCTGACCAATTAGAGCAGAGTAGACCAATCACAACAGACTGGGACACCTGACCAATTAGAGCAGAGTAGACCAATCACAACAGACTGGGCCATCTGACCAATTAGAGCAGAGTAGACCGATCACAACAGACTGAGCCATCTGACCAATCAGAGCAGAGCAGACCAATCACAACAGACTGGGCCATCTGACCAATCAGAGCAGAGTAGACCAATCACAACAGACTGGGTCATCTGACCAATCAGAGCAGAGCAGACCAATCACAACAGACTGGGCCATCTGACCAATTAGAGCAGAGTAGACCAATCACAACAGACTGGGCCATCTGACCAATCAGAGCAGAGTAGACCAATCACAACAGACTGGGTCATCTGACCAATCAGAGCAGAGTAGACCAATTACAACAGACTGGGCCATCTGACCAATCAGAACAGAGCAGACCAATCACAACATACTGAGTCATCTGACCAATCAGAGCAGAGTAGACCAATCACAACAGACTGGGCCATCTGACCAATTAGAGCAGAGTAGACCAATCACAACAGACTGGGCCATCTGACCAATCAGAGCAGAGTAGACCAATCACAACACACTGAGCCATCTGACCAATCAGAGCAGAGTAAATCAATCACAACAGACTGGGCCATCTGACCAATTAGAGCAGAGTAGACCAATCACAACAGACTGGGCCATCTGACCAATTAGAGCAGAGCAGACCAATCACAACACACTGAGCCATCTGACCAATAAGAGCAGAGTAGACCAATCACAACAGACTGAGTCATCTGACCAATCAGAGCAGAGTAGAGCAATCACAACAGACTGAGTCATCTGACCAATCAGAGCAGAGTAGACCAATCACAACAGACTGGGCCATCTGACCAATCAGAGCAGAGTAGACCAATCACAACAGACTGAGTCATCTGACCAATTAGAGCAGAGTAGACCAATCACAACAGACTGGGCCATCTGACCAATCAGAGCAGAGTAGACCAATCACAACAGACTGAGTCATCTGACCAATTAGAGCAGAGTAGACCAATCACAACAGACTGGGCCATCTGACCAATCAGAGCAGAGTAGACCAATCACAACAGACTGAGTCATCTGACCAATCAGAGCAGAGTAGAGCAATCACAACAGACTGAGTCATCTGACCAATCAGAGCAGAGTAGACCAATCACAACAGACTGAGTCATCTGACCAATCAGAGCAGAGTAGACCAATCACAACAGACTGAGTCATCTGACCAATTAGAGCAGAGTAGACCAATCACAACAGACTGGGCCATCTGACCAATCAGAGCAGAGTAGACCAATCACAACAGACTGAGTCATCTGACCAATCAGAGCAGAGTAGACCAATCACAACAGACTGAGTCATCTGACCAATCAGAGCAGAGTAGACCAATCACAACAGAAAGGAAGGGTGTAGAGACGCTAAACCCTTGAGGAAACTTAAGAAACAAAATTAGGAACCATTAAAGAGGTACTTCAGCGCTGGGAAGATGAACCTTTATTTAAACTGGGTCATCAATGAAGTAGAAATGTGAAATTATTTTTGAATTTGGTGCCTTCTAGACTGAGAAAAGACTGAAAATGTATTTAGTCTCATGGGGATGAAAGACTACAATTCCCAGAATGCTTCGCTGCCCAGTGAGGCCATTCCCAAAGCCACCAACTTGTTTACTGTGACTGAGTTGAAGATGACTCTACAATTAAAACTGAACATGTCTGTTCAATATAATGAGTGAGTCACCGCGCGAGTGTCACAGCACTGAGCACTAACTGCAGGAGTGAGATTAATGAGCTCTCGTGATGAGAGCTGAGGTAATCGCGACTACACTCGCGGCATACATTCACAATGCGAGTTCCGTCTGGCGTGTTTCAGTTCATGCCTTTGCAAGCTTAACTTTCATATAAATTAATTTGAGAAGTTAAAAGACTTACATTGCTCACCATAGCTCCGTTTAAATGAGTGCCTGTAGCTGCCAGCTGAGCTCTCCCTGCTAGCTGAGTGTAATCTCCCATCCCCCATGCGCGGATTCAAAACATGCGGAAATGGCTCCCTCTGCTGGCTGTAGTCTTTAGCCTTTGGCCAAACATTACTCCTATGATGCAAAATTGTCAATTTGCATCATAGGAGGAATTTTTCCATAAATAAAATGCATAAATCTATTGTCTCAGGGGGATATGAGGGGGGAAAGCACAATCATTTGAATATACTCCAGGGTTTCTACTGATACAAAGCCATATGCTAATCGCTGAAGTAACCCTTTAAATGGCATTTTAGAGGAACATAAATGTAAGACGGGACGTTTGTTCAAACGCGAGCAGTAACAGTGATGCTTATCTCAGCAAGCACCACTAATTAAGACACATATTCTATATACATGTATGTGCGTTGTTGAAACGAGCTGCTGTCAAATTGCTTGTTTCGTTTTACGCACTAGTCTGAAACATATCAACACTAATGACAAGCTTCTAGTCTCTTTTATGCACAGTAAAGCTTTTTAAGTTCAAGTGCTCATTTGGGTGTCAGTATTTCAACACCACTCTGTGCTTTTCCAGTAAAAAGGGCTCCCTGTGTTTTGGTTTCAATTTCAATGTGTCAATGTAGCCTTTTATCTGTCTCCTTCCCTCCTCTTTGAAGTCTAACATGTTTATTTGGAAGGTTTCGGAGTGCTGAACTTTCAAATGGGCAGGCATTTTCTATTTATATAGCAGCATGGTGAAAAAAAAAAGTACTTCAATTACACAGTTTGCTTGGGAATGCGGTCAGCTAATATGGTTAGTAAGTGAAATATAATTTTCTATCCATTTTCGTCTTCAGATGTTTGGCCCCATCTCAAAACAACATCTAAGTAACACAATACAGTATATCCCTTATTTTATGACAATTGCAATCTATATTTATTTTATGAGCAGGTCTTTAAAAAAATTTGAAAGGGAAAAAAAAAACTTTTACATTAAAAAATATACACATACACTGTAAAAAATTGTGTTGGTTTTTGTTGGTTTAACTTAAAAAAGTAAGTAACCTGGTTGCCTTAAAATTTTGAGTTTGTTGAAATTAAAAATTTGAGTTGATACAATGAAGGAAATTTGTTTAATAAATAGAAACTCAAAATGTTTTTGTATCTGAACCACATAAAAAAAATGGATAAATCATGAAAATAGCACAATTTGGTATGTTTCACTGATTCATCAGAAATAAGGCACACAATTACCCAATATGCTTACAAAATCTTTTAATAATATTTTAATAAAGGTTGTCGAATCTCCAAAAATGTTCATTGTATTAACTCAAAATTGTAATTTCAATGAACTCAAAATTTTAAGGCACATTTTTTTTTCAAATTTTTTTTTACAGTTACAGTTATAAGTTATTTCTTAATTTTAAGTTATGATATAAGTTGCGAGAAAAACTATGTGAATTGCTTGCAGAATCTATATATATATATATATATATATATATATATATATATATATATATATATATATATATATATATATATATATATATATATATATATATATATATATATATATTACAAAATAATATATATAGAACAAAAAAATTCAGCATGTCATTGATCCAAAAGTCAATGTGAAGTCCATTAAATACATGTGTCTGTGTAAATTTTATGCTTTCCTTGTGGGGATAAATTTTTTCAAATTGGCGTTGGAAAAAAAAACATCCAGGCTTTTGTCTGTTTAGGCAGTAAATGACTAGCTATCGTTGAGCTCATGAGAATCTCAGGGCTCCAGTTTGATCTGAAGATTAGGTAGACATGAATAGGTTGGGTCTGCCTGAGTGGACAGATTGCAGGATAACAGGTAAAGTCCAGCTGATCCCTCATGCTCCCAGCAGCCTAATGTGACACTACACTAACATGTTTTTAAATTGGGAAGGTCCATTTTCAATCTGCATTATGCATTGCCTTTTTAAAGATTGTCTATTTCTGTTGAAGTCTACCATTTGTGAACCAGTTCCTTCATTTAGCATTTATGTTTCGTACCAAAGTGGCTTACTATAATTTAAAAATAATAATCAATTATAAAATAATCAATTCAATGAATAACCTTAAAAGGTAAAAACAGATTTTTTTAAAGGTGGGGTAAGTCTTATTTCAAAACCGTTACAGAAAAAGGACAGGCCGGGTGGAATAACAAACTTGTAGCCAATCAGTAGGTAAGGGGTGTGTCTACTATTGATGGTGAGAAGAGCGCTCGCTCTGTGCACGTCATTATTCAAAACACACGAGTCACACATGACGGACATTAGCCGAGAACTAGCCTAATATATGCTGCTTGACTATGCACGTGTGTCATGTTCACTTGTCCATTTGCGATCGTATTGTGTCTCACGGTACTACACACCGTATGGAGCATCTAAATCTCATCACTGTGTGCTTCAAGCGTCAGCTCACACAATGTCTCCGACAAGTAAGATTCTATACTCCTAATATATGTTTGCTTACTCTTTTCATGATCTATATAACCCTTATCCAGTCGTATTTGTAATATGTCATTAGCTGGACTGTCGTGCTTGTGTTCTATAGTTGTTGATGAGAACAGTTTGCTCGCTATCTATAATCTTGTCATAATTGTAATGTCGTTAGTTGGACTGTTGGCTCGTGCTATAGAGTTGTTCATGAGAACAGTTTGTGATTTTGTGATCGCTATGACTCTAATCTTGTCATAATTGTAATATTTCGTTAGCTGGACTGTGTGCTTGTGTACTATCGAGTTGTTCATGAGAACGGTTTGTGTGTGTTTTTGTGATTGCTGTAACTCTAATCTTGTCATAATTGTAATATGTTCGTTAGTTGGACTGTCTTGCTCGTGTACTATCGAGTTGTTCACAAGAACGGTTTTTGTTTTTGTGATAGAAAGGATGACTTTTTTTATTGAATATTCGACCTGGATTAGATACACAGAGATTCTGCCGCCGTTGATGCCTCTGCTCTGGGTTTACGTATGTGTGGTTCGGAGCTATCAAAATAGGGCAAGACCCTTTTAGGGGTAGGGCCGTGTTTGTTTTGGTGATTTGAAATACCAAAAACGGTTACCAGATAGCACTTACCCCACCTTTAACAGGGCAAATTAGCGTGAGAGCACAAATCCATGAAAACGCAAATGGGATTGGATATTTCTGTGCATGATCTACTGATGAGGCAAAAAAAATAACGAACACAGATGCAGCCGAAAGAGCTAACTCTGACTATACTTTACAGAAATACTTTACATGAAACTTTAGACATAAACAAGTGGCTCAGTGGTACAGAAGACATTTAAGGCAAAAAAAAAAAAAAAAATCTCCCATGCACAATTGAGAGCTGAGTGTTTAATTACCCAAAGTGGATGGTTTGTAAAATCCATTTAGTATTGCACATAAGAATTGTAAACAATTTTTAAATGAGCTGTCCTTGGGGGATAATAGCAGCAGGAGGTTAAGTGTGTGGTAGGGTGGGTGTTAAATTGCTTCTGGTTCAGGATGTAGGAGTTTGAAAAGGGCTCAGAAGGTGATTGGAGTCAAGGACTCTCACATCATGGGGGAAGAAGCTGTTGAGCAGTCTAGGAGATCAGGCTCTGATGCTCTGGTACTGCTTTCCTGATGGTGGGAGCTGGAAGAGACTGTGGTGTCCATTAAATACTGGTGGCTTTAATGGAGCATAGTGTAAGGTTCACAAGTTCACCCTTACATATAAGCAAAAAAGTATGCATATTTGCCATGCTGTCTGAGGGGAGGGCTCCAAGCTCGGAATCTGGCCTGAACCCAAAGTACTCCCCCATCTCTGGTTGGGATAGGAAAAATGCTGGAAAACTCTTGCTCTTTTCAGATGGAGTAGGAAATGGAGACACTGTTGGGCCTTCTTGGAGAGTGATGTAGTGTTGATGGTCCAGGAGAGATCTTTTGTAATGTACACCCCAGGAATTTAGTGCTGCTGACACTATCCACAGTCAAACTGCTGATAGTCAATGGGAGGAGGTCAGTAGAGTTTCTCCTGAAGTCCATTACAACCTCCTTTGTCACCCCAAATTGAGGGACAGGTTATTGGCACCACACCCTTCAGCCCATTGTGACACTTCCTCTCTGTAGAGTGTTTCATTACTGTTGCTGATGAGGCATAACACAGTTGTCATCTGCAAAGTTGATGATGTGGTTGGAGATGAAATTGACAGTGCAGTGGAGAGTCAGCAGTGTGAAGTGCAGCAAACTTAGGACACAGCCTTGTGGGGCGCCTGTGCACAGCGTGGTGGTGCTTCTGGCTAAAATTTCTAGGATAACATTTCTACGATCCAATTACAGAGGGAGGTGTTAAGGCCCAGCAAGTTTAGCGTGTCGATGAGCTGTTGTGGGATTATTTTGATGAATGATTTGCTGAAGTAGATGAACAGCATTCTAACGTAACGAGTTTTCTTCGCTCCAGGTGGGTGAGAGCCTGGCGGAGGGTGGACAATATTGTATCGTCCATAGAGCGGTTTGAGTTAAGTGCATTTGTGAGACTTTATGTGGCTCATGACTAACTGCTCAAAACACTTCATCCTGAGTGGGGTCAGTGCTACGGGAAGGTAGTCATCACAGGTCTGTCGGAGGGGTTTTGTAGTCAATCTTGATGGTCTGGATTGCTTGCCACAGCTGTCCACGGACCTCTTCTGTCAGCCATGGCTTCTGGTTGGCACATGTGGTGATGGTCTTGGTGACTGTCACATCTTCAATGCACTTTTTAAAATAAGCAGTCACTGTATCAGTGTATTTATGAAGGTCTGTGCGGTCATTGTAGGTGGCTGCCTCTTTGAACATGTTCCAGTCTGTGTACTGAAAGCAGTCCTGGAGTGTGGAGATGTCATCATCCGGTTATACTGGGGTGGGAGGCGGGGTACAGCCTTGTATGCATTTTTTTTTCTTCTGTTGTATAACCCAGGTCCAATGCATTGTTTCGCTTTTTGCAAAGTTCACATGTAAGTAGAAGTTTGGCAGGACTGACTTCAGGTATGCATGGTTGAAATCACCAGATATAATGAAAAGGCCACCAGGTTTTATTTTGCTCGCTGATGGAGCTGTACTGTTTGTGAAGAGCATCCTTAGAATGCACATGGGGATATACACAGCGACAATAACAATGGCTGTGAACTCCCTGGGCAGATAGAAGGGTCAACACTTCACAAACATAAACTCCATAAGTGATGAGTGTCTGGCCACTAACACAGCATTGTTACCCCATTCTTTGTTGATATAAATACCAAAGCCGCCTTCGTGAGCCTTACCAGACGGTGTTGTGTCTATGTCCACTCTGTAGCAGGTTAGCCCGCGCAGCTAAAGTCTGGGATCTTGCTGTCTAGCCACTTTTCAGTAAAACTAAACAGACTGCAATTCACTCAGTAGTTGAAAGATTATGGTTAGATCAAACCAAACCTCCAGACACCCTATAGTACACACTTGAGTTTGGAAGAAGCCCGACGAATCAAATCCTTTATTGCAGTGATTCTCATTGTTTTTGACTTGAATTCCCCCCGCTGTCCAAAACTAAATTCATTTATATCAATGTCTAAAAATGTGGTTTTCTGATGACTCTACAGTAGTACAGTGTATGGTGTAGATCACATTTAACAAGGCAGTGTATAAGTTTAAAAAAGAGCAGCTAAAGGCATGCTCCCAGTTTACAAGAAAGCTTCTGAACAACAATAGGAAGCATTAGCAAATTTAATTAAATGCCATGTCTAACTTCATAGGCTCAAGGGATTATTGTTTGGCCTTTGAAAAAGAGCCTTGATCCAGCAATTTCCACAGAGATTTGAGAAGCAGACAATAATGTCAGTGTGATTGGTTTGATGTAACACAAGGCCTTATGGGAACTTGCACTGACAGGAACTTGCTTGACAAACTTCCAAAGGCAATGCCTTTTCCACATGTGTCTGTTCATCTCACACGCTCTGGCCTAGCATTCCTGTAGAATGCAGAAATACGTCTTTATGAGCCTATAGTAGTGCCAGTAAATCCCAGGAGCCTCTGTGAAACAGCCTGATTTTGAAGCCTGCTTGTCCTGACTGTCTCAATGGACAATGAAGACCATTTAGAATCTAATGGAGAAAAAGAGACCTCTTAAAGGGATTTTATCATTAAAAAACTGGATTTTCCTGGTTCATTTGTATAAAAAAGAATATCTCACATTTACAGTGCCAAGCTTTCTCCAAAATTGAGCCAGATTATAATATTGAAATGAAGCTGCAGAATTACATATTAACATACAGGAATTATGGAAAACATTATCTAGGTTTTTTAAGATTCTTTTTATTACTTAAATATGATGCTAAAATTGAAATCTATTTTCATTTTTACAATGCAACAAAGGCATAACATGGGACAAAAAGCCACAAATGACAATGAAAATGCAAAGTCTTCCCTGAAAGAGACGACATCTGGATAGGAGCATATGTTGTTCTAGAACTTGTATATATCTCACAGCATTGATGGTGCCTTTCCAGATGTGTAAGCTGCCCATGCCACACATACTCATGCAACCCCATACCATAAGAGATGCAGGCTTCTGAAATGAGCGCTGATAACGACAAATTGGGTTGTTCTTGTCCTCTTTAGTCCGGATGACATGGTGTCCCAGAACCTCAAATAATTTGAATTAGTCTGACCACAGAACAGATTTCAGGTTTGTCATAGTCCATTTTAAAGGAGCCTTGGCCCAGAGAAAACACCTGCGCTTCTGGATCATGTTTAGATATGGCTTCTTGTTTGACCTATAGAGTTTTAGCCGGCAACGGTGAATGACACGGTGGATTGTGTTCACCGACAATGTTTTCTGGAAGTATTCCTGAGCCCATTTAGTGATTTCCAATACAATTGCATTCCTGTATGTGATGCAGTGCTGTCTAAGGGCCCGAAGATAACAGGTACCCAGTATGGTTTTCCGGCCTTGACCCTTACGCACAGAAATTGTTCCAGATTCTCTGAATCCTTGGATGATATTATGCACTGTAGATGATGATAACTTCAAACTCTTTGCAAATTTTCTCTGAGAAACTCCTTTCTAAAATAGTGCTCCACTATTTTTTACCACAGCATTGGGGGAATTGGGGATCCTCTGCCCATCTTAACTTCTGAGAGACACTGCCACTCTGTGATGCTCTTTTTATACCCAATAATGTTGCCAATTGACCTATTTGTTAAGTCTGGTGACAGAAAAAAGGCAGAAGATCCAATAGCGACACCAGATTCAACACCAGGAATGTATTATACTCAGGTTCACAGTGGTAATAGACAGTTTGGTGAGCAAAGCTCAGGAGCACTGAACATGGCTTGAACCAGGCAACAACGGCTGAAGAGAACACCTCTCAGGACAGAGACGCAGGGATGCAATGTGCAGACTGAACCGGCGGAATCCAGGAATCAGAAATGAAGAGGAAACACATGAACAGACAGGAACCACTGGACAAACTGCAACAATTTGACAACAAGGCTGAGTGAGAAACACATATATCTAGCTCAGGTGATGAGTGCAGCAGTTAACAGTGATCAGAGTAATCAGTAATCAGAAACCACGCCTCCAACACAACCACACACACAGAGCGTGTGAGACGGTGCATTCATGAACCGTGACTTATAAGTTGCAAATTGGTCCTCTAGCTGTTCCTTATATCTACATTTAACTTTGTATGGCCTCTTATTGCTACCTGTCCAAACTTTTTTGAAATGTGTAGCTCTCATGAAATCCAAAATGAGCCAATATTTGGTATGACATTTCAAAATGTCTCACTTTCAACATTTAATAAGTTATCTAAGTTTATAAGATTTGTAAATTATGGCAAATATTTTTTATTCACAATGTGTAGTGTCCCAACTTTTTGGAATCGGGTTTGTATATGAGGAAACCTAGTAGTAATTTGGGCTGGGCTTTGCTGGCACATACTCCTCATCACTGCTGTCCCTGTCACTTCCACTGTCCTCTGGGATATTCTCTATTATTCTATACTGAGTGCTTGACCAATGCTGTCCCTGTTTAGAAGGCAAACTGCAAGTTTGTCTCGGGAGGTATGTGTAAATTTGCCATTTAATGGCGTAATATGTCATTTTGAATGGTTAATTATGTTGATATATTTGTTAAATATCTGTTTTATTACAGTATAAGACAATTCAAAATATATTTGCAAAAATTAAAAAAGATATACTAGCAGGTTACAGAAATCAGACTTTATGCAATCTGACTCCACTGTTGCATGACGTCCACATACGTGGACAGTTTTTGGTGTATAAATACTACATTTACTCTAAATTTTTGTTAATAAAATACTAACATATTCATCATACTTTACTGTACATATTACTATATATTTTTTACCTCAAATGACCTCCTTGTATAAAGGTTTTTTACAGATATGCCTGGGGCACTTGGCAAATGGCTATCACTGTTAGCCATCTTGAATAAATAGGCAGGAGCTACCGTTACAATATTGCTGTCGATCTAAATCGTTTGATGAGCCAGGAAATCGCGCTGAAAACCACAGGGTTTCCTTCTCCATTTTGCACAGGTAGCTCCTCGCTCGTTTTGAAGTTCACTGATCCTGCCTCTTCAAGGATCTAATATTGCCATACTTCAGTTGGTGAGTATTAATATCACGTTTAATTTCATGCATGTAATGAATTGCATATCCCCAAGCGGACAGTGTGTTATTATTAGACAAACGATTGGTTGTGTATTGTTAAAAAGTGTGTGGCCTAACATTCTTAATGTTTGTCACTGCTCAGACAAAGATTAGCTCCTTAAAGTTCTTAATACAATAACGTTTCAATACAATAGCCAAGATAAAGAAAACTGAAATTAGCGAGTAATATGTTTGTTTACCATACGAGTATTCAAGTCCTTTATTGTTAGTTGAGTTTTTTTTTTTTTATGTCTCTAGGTGGCACTGATAAAATGTGTTTGTGAGAGAGGAAGACAGTGGAGGGTGAGGTAAGAACGTGTTATGTGTAAATGTTTAATTTGTAAGCCTCACATACACAATGTATGTGTAACGAACTGCTCTGAGACAGAAGGTTGAAGATCCAAACGCAGTATTTATTAAAGGGTAATCCAAAGTCGTAGTCCATAAAACAGACAAAAGGTCATACACAGTTAGGCAGTTCAATCAGGCAAACAAAACAAGGTACAGAGGCAAAAGGGTAATCCGAGACAGGCAAGAAATCCAAAGAACCAAGAAACATGAAACCATTAAAACTCTCAGAAATGCAGTTGACACTAAACAAGACTTCGCAATGAATGAGAATTCTAGGTGTTTTTGAGTGAAAACAAGTGTATTTTATTTACTGACAATGTGTCCTAAAAACTAATGATAAAAACGCATTTCTGTTTGGCTCAGGGGACGTGTGTTTCCTGGACAAATAAATATTGCATATTTTGATGATGCATCCACGCTAACTACGGAGCCTCTGAATGATCAATCGAGGGGCAATCGAGATGATACCTATGGAAAGCAGAGATTCTCCTCTTGTCGTGTGTGCTTGGAAGAAAGAACAGCAAGATCCAATTGCGAAATAATAAAGATTTATTTCACTCAGTAACATAGCAAGACTTTGTCTTTCACAAGAAAGTCAGGTAGATCAGTCTCAGGTGGTAATGTGGCAGTGAAGCAGCGCAGTCCGTGCGGAGAGGCCAGCAGACACAGATGTTCCGTGAGCAGGGAGGCAAGGGCAGACGCGGTCGAGTGGAACCGGAACCGAGGCGAAGCAATCCCATGAAGAACACGAACACACAGGAACCACAAGACACACTGCAACGATCTGACAACAGACTGAGTGAGACACAGGAATATATGGGCCCGGTAATGAGGTGCAGCAGGTGAGAGTGATCGGTGATGAGTAATCAGTGACCACGCCTCCAACAACACCACAGGGAGGGAGGCAGTGAATTCACGAACCGTGATACCTCTTTACTGTGCAGTTTATAGCATACAGATTGAATATTACTTAAACTTGAATATCACTCAATAAGTGCCACAATTAATGAGGATAAAACTTTCACTTTAGAATTGGGGGTCAAATTGCCTTTATTAGTACTGTATTAATGGTAGTTATGCTTAATTGTTGGCTTATTGTGGTGAGTAAACTTGAATATCACTCAATAAGTGCCATAATTGATGAGGATAAAACTTTCACTTTAGAATAGGGGGTCAAATTTGCTTCATTACACTATTTTAGCCATTTATAATGAAAATCAGCAGTAATTAAACATAACTACTAGCTTATTGTTCAGTTAACTTAACAGCATGGCACAAAAATATAATTACATCACTACACAACAATAATATATGGCTTATTAAGTTGTAAATAATGGCTAATATGCCCTTTCTATTATGTTAAATTAATCATTAATTAATATTGTGTCCATGCTTAACTAGTGCATAATTGTGAACAAGCAAATCATTAATTACTAGTTTAACTAATGCATAATTTTAACCCTTAAAATGTTAAGTTAATCATTAATTACTAGTGTGTTCATGCTTAACTAATGCTTAATTGTGAACAAGTTAATCATTAATTAATGCTTAACTAGTGCATTATTCTGGACCCTTAAAATAAAGTGTTACCGTTAAGACTAGTGTAGGAAATAGCAAATTTAAACTGTATTATTCAATTTGAAGTATCATTTTGCTCCAAATTGGTATGGAAAATGTAAATTTTAATACTGAAATGCATTGCCATTTTACATATTGCATTGCCATTTTGCATTTTGTATTGCAAATTGAATATTGCTACACAAAAGCTTCCATAATTTTGACGTGTGGGTTTACAGGTGGGTGTTTCAGTCGAGCTGGAGTGTAGGCAGGAGTTGTATGGAGGAAATCCCCAAGCTTCCCGAGTGTAATATACCTCTCAAACAGCATGGTGGGTGGTGACATCACATCTATCACAGCTCCAGGGCCCAGCCGAGGGAAAGGAGGCCAAAAGGAAGCATCTCAGGGTGGGGAAGAACCGGTGTGACCACAGGAGGGCCATCATGGGACCCATGCAGAACAAAGCTGAGGCTTGTAATTTATACCTGACAACTGCATCCTCTTCCTGACAGCCACGGTCTTTAAGAAATACGCATGGATGTGCTGAGATTGCATCAGGTATATCACCACTAAGATGTTTGGACAAGGTAAATGCATTAGCAGATCCAAAACACCAACAGGGAACGGGAAGCGAAAACAAGCCATTTGCTTTTGAGCATTCAGAGGAAGGCCAATACCTTATGGTTTTAACATTGGCACCTTAACAAATACGATTCAGCTGAAGCCTTGAAATACAGACATGTTTTCAAGTTCCATTACGCAAGTACAAACCCCCTGTCAGCCTTGAGTTTTGCTCAGGGGTGCTCATGCAGTTATGTCTCAATAAATATGTCCTTCTCGTTTTTCAGGTCAGGCTTTGTGATTTTTAGCCATCGTGTGAGCACTCATCACTCTTACGGATGATTTCTCCCAAATGCATACTTTGATGAAAGAATTAGGGCAGAAGTTCAAGGCAAGCCTTCATAATTTTTTTTGTTTTTAAAGAACAATATGAAACTTCAAGGGCTGTTACACTCAACTAAAGATGTGATCAATTGCACAGCAACTTATTTTATTCTTATTTAGTTTTTAAGGTAAATAAGATGGCCAAATTAAGATTTATAGATTTGGCAAATAAAAACGTCATTGATTATTTGCACTTTTATGTTAGTGGTGTTTTCTCATTTCTTCTATTTAACATATTCAAAAGGCAATGTATTCCTGATGCAAAACATCATTACTCCAATCCCAGTGTTTGGAATGTTACTTTAAAAAGTAATTAGCTATAGTTACTACTTGTTCCAAAAAGTAACTCAATTAGTAACTGAATTACTCTGAAATAAAAGTAACTCATTACCAGGGAAAGTAACTATTTGCGTTACTGCAAAAAAAGTTGATATAAATCATAGAATTTTGATTTTTTTTTTTTCACAAGTCAGTTCAAATGAGTAGAACAGACAAGTGTTTGTACGTAACTTTTTGATATGTATTGCCATTGTTGGTCAAATTACGTGTTACACTTTTTTTAATGTTCAAATATGTAAAATAACTTGGATGCCCCCAATAAATGTTAAATGAATGAAATGGATACTAAATTATTATAAAACTTTGCACACTAATCTACACTATTTTAATGTTGCTGTGGGACAATGTGAGAGACACCTATCAAATTCTATACATTATTGTAATAATCAGTAATATAATGGAACAATAAAACAAAATAGATTGTTTAGAACTGCAATATTTATTGTACAGACCCTAAATGGCCATCAAATAAATCTAAAAATAAATGATGATCCTTAAGAAAAGTCTAAAAAAAATAGAAAATAATAATAATAATAATAAATATATTGGCCTAGCTTGCCTAGACTCTTTGTAGTGCACATTAAAATTCTAAAATTGTGACACAACTTCACACAACTTGTAGATACTGTAACCTGCTTGAAGCATTTTCTTCCTCACAAAAGTAAACAGTTTAACAAGAAGTGCTCTCAAGTCTTGTTTGTATGGCGGGCTTACCCACTCTCTCATGGGTATTTTCGCAATGATTGCCGGGAAAGAATCTGACTCAACTGCCGACAAGAGTTTGCGGTGGATTGGACATGCCATCGCTCTGACTCCTGAACCTGGTCGCTGGTCGCATTCGCGCACGTGCAAACCTAAGCCAATCATGAATCATCATCAGTTGTGGTTGTCTCCCACCCACCTATCATAATCAGTTATGTGTACAACACCCACGCCCCAACACTCACGCACTCTCTCTCACACACACACGCACACACACACACACACAGCTGCAGGTCTGCTGACAGAGATGAAAACTGGTCGGATGAAAACCGCTTCAGTGAGCTCAATTGTAACGGAGGGAACAGTAATTTGTTTGATTACTCGTTACTGAAAAAATTAACGCCGTCAGTAATGCCGTTTGTCTATAATGCTGTTATTCCCATCACTGTCCAATCCTCTGTCACATGATCCTTCAATAATCAATATGCTGCAATAATCAATAATAATCAATTATTTGATCCATTTTAATACTTTTTTGCTGAATAAATGAACCTTTTAGCTTTTAAAGAGTAGCCTATTAATTTCAACAATAACACAACTTAAAGGAACACGCCACTTTGCAAATCCCTTAGAGATAAACAGTTAAGTTTTGTTTTTGAATCCATTCTGCCGATCTCTTTATCTGGCGGTAGCACTTTTAGCATAGCTTAAAGGAACACTCCACCGTTTTTAGAAATATGGCTTATTAAACTTCTTTCCTACGTTTATAAATGTGGGCAAATGCATTTTTGTCTCAGTGCATGCATTGTTTTAGTTCGGCAGGGTTGCCGCTAGCTTAGCAGTGATATCACGGCTCTCATCCTCACGTCCTCCGGCTGTTGAGCGATCGGAATGTTGTTTGATATCTCTGCGCCCAGGTAGCAGTGCTTCGCCTGTGCTTCCCCATAATATAGTCCTAAGTCAATATCTGGCAAGAAAATCGCCTAGTCTTAATCTGCATCGCTATGTGTACTTGTTGTGAATACGAAGGCCATAAAAAGTAATAAGGTGGGTGTTTTTTAAAAAATGTTATCACTTTTATTTGGGACACGCTAGCTGGCAACATAGGATTCCATTCGTTATGCTAAGCTTAGCTAGCAGCGACCCTGCAAACTAAAACAATACATGCTCTTGCCTTGAGAGAGAAAAAAAAATGTCCACATATAAATGTACGAAAATAGTTGGGTAAGCCCTATTTCTAAAAATGATGGAGTCAATTAAAAATGACCAAAGACTTTATTTTTTCAAAGAAAATAGTATGATGTAACTACAGAATAGTCAAGTTTTAAATAGGACAAATATTATTTTTAAAAAACAAAGTCTCTGGTAATTTTTGAGGTGTGTGTGTGTGAGGGGGGGGGGGGGGGGGGGGGAGTTTTGTAATTGGCATGGCCTACAGTGGACAGATACCTGGAAGCCATTTTGAACCATTTAAGTTTTAGTACCATGTCCCAACCACCAAGTGGCAAACCCGCCAAAGCATTTTCTTTCATTCCATTTAATTATTGTCTTTGTATGTAGTATTTGTTGTTCTGAAATATTGTATCATACATTTAAAATAGCGGACGCTTCCCAACATTAAAATAAGTGTTGTTGTTCCTCTCTGTTGTTGTTGTTTTATATTCTTATGTGTATTCATACTATTTGCTCTTAGTAATTTTTTTTCAGACCAAACAATGAGTTCTATCTTATCACTTTTATACCATTGATGCATGGTGTCCACTGCAACTCCCGCAAAATAAAATATTTTGAAAAGGCATGATTTTTCACATTTTTAAAAGTGAAAACAAACATTAAATATATGAAATTGTAATTCAATAATTCATGCATGAAAGGATTTTAATATCAAAGATAGAAATAGAAACTAGTGCTTCAGTTTGAGTAGGTAGGATGCATTTAGCTGGTAATTTTTTATTTATTTTTTAGTATAACTCATAAATGGTTCTCAAATTATTACATTTTCTAGATCTGAAGCAAACTGTCAGAGTTTTCCCATCTTAACCAGGGAAGCGAAGTTGACGTGTTCTCATTTAAAGTTCTCTCACTGTCTTCCATCATGACTTTTGACATGATACAGACTTTTCCAACATTCATTAATTCTTATCTGTCTTTCTGTTTTCTCTCCCTCCTCATTTTCTCTTTTTACATAACTCTCTTCACTTTTAACACAAGCCCCTTGGTACACTTCTGCAAATACAATATGTAAATCTAAACTTAAACACCATTTTTCAGTTCTGCCTCTTACAAGCTATTCCATTTGATGGGCATAATCAGACTCTGGAAATGAATACGGTACATACATTTCCTGAGAATGAAGGGAGCAGGAAACTCCATTTTGTGTGCAGGGTGATAAATTGAGCCCAATTATGAGATTGCACAGAGGCAATAATGCCATCCCATAATTCTGTTCAATTTCTCCCTGTCCCTCTCCATTTCAATTGGATGGAGAGAAATGATACGTTTTTGTATGTAGAGTGAATGGTTGAACTCCATTGTGATCTCTTACACACGGTTAATGTGAGGTGCCACAGAGGTGCAGAATGAGCCCGCTGTAATTGTCTGTGATACGCTTGGCTCGTGAATAGAAACCCACGCTCTCCCACCGAAATCGAGTCTGACTTGGGCCTGGGCTTTGAACCAGACGAATCGTTCAGTATGTTTCCTGTCAAACGGTATCTGCTGTGATAGACGGCATCTTTCTTAAAGCCTGATGCAGCCAGAAGAAGGGAATATATGAATGATGATGAGCGCGACCAGTAACTGGTTTTCAGGGAGCAACATCTGTGGCTGCCATACGATGATGGACGGCTGCTGCTTGCCATGCAAATACAGCAGATACGAGCTAACTTCCCTCCTTTAAGGTAGACTGCGTCGGTTATGAAGATATTAGATGCTAAAGAGTGTAAATAATTTTTTAACATGACATTTATGTGCTGGATATACCATTCGGCAAGATAAATATTTCTTTTGAAAGTAGGGAGAAGAAGAGAGACAGAAGGTCAAGGTTTGGCTTAGCATGATTGGATGGTAAATGTCATTCTTCTCTGTGTCTTCTGATTAAATGAATTGTTTTTGCAAGCAACATGCTGTATGAACTGCAAATACTTTGCATTATAGTTTGAAAAACATCCTAAAAGTGTGAAATGGTCTCATTATTATACAAATATATGGTAACATTTTAGTTTAGGGTCAAATTCTCACTATTAACTAGTTGCTTATTAGCTTGCATATTACTATCATATTGGCTGTTTATTAATACTTATGAATCACATGTTGATGCTTTATTCTGCATGACCATATTCTACATCCTTAAACCCAATACCAATATTAAACGACTATCTTACTAACTATTAATAAGCAGCAATTAGGAGTTTATTGAGGCAAAAACAGTTGTTAAAAGGTATTTCATTGTAGGGGTGTAACAATACATTGATATCAATACATCACACTAATGTCTAACGATATGATGCCACGCTTTAAATATTGTTACATGTGGGCTATTTATAAATTTAAGAGGCATATTTGTTTTGACACTCCACATTGTCACACAATGTCAGTCTATGTATTATTGCCAACGCATGCATTCTCGTTTAAATTACCTTTCAGAGCTTGTGAAAGATGCTCAAGACAGTCAATGGAATGGACACTGTTAAATACTGTATATATACAGGGAGTACGGAAAGTATTCCCCCATAAAATGTTTCACTTTTTTATATTGCAGCCATTGCTAAAATCATTTACATTTTTTTTTCATCTCATTAATGTACACTCAGCACCCCATATTGACAGAAAAACACAGAATTGTTGACATTTTTGCAGATTTATTAAAAAAGAAAAACTGAAATATCGCTTTGTCCTAAATATTTAGACCCTTTGCTGTGACACTCATATATTTAACTCAGGTGCTGTCCATTTATTCTGATCATCCTTGTGATGGTTCTACACCTTCATTTGAGTCCTGTTGTGTTTGATTACACTGATTGGACTTGATTAGGAAAGCCACACACCTGTCTATATAAGACCTTACAGCTCACAGTGACCTCAAGACCTCAGACTGGGCCAAAAGTTCACCTTCCAACAATGACCTTAAGCACACAGCTAAAATAATGAAAGAGTGGCTTCACAACAACTCTGTAACTGTTCTTGAATGGCCCAGCCAGACCCCTGACTTAAACCCAATTGAACATCTCTGGAGAGACCTGAAAATGGCTGTCCATCAACGTGTATCATCCTACCTGACAGAACTGGATCTGCAGGGAGGAATGGCAGAGGATCCCCAAATCCATGAGTAACAAAATTGTTGCTCTTTCCCAAAAAGACTCATGGCTGTATTAAATTAAAAGGGCACTTTTAATATTTTAGTTATTCTTTTTTAATAAATGTTCAAAAATGTCAACAATTCTGTGTTTTTCTGTCATTATGGGGTTCTGTGTGTACATTAATGAGAAAAAAATGAACGTAATGATTTGAGCAAATGGCTGCAATATAACAAAGAGTGAAAAATGTAAGGTGGTCTGAATATTCATTTTTTTCACTCTTTGTTATATTGTCCTTTTAAGTTGCTTGCCCTCTTCCCAACGAGCACTTTGAAAGGGAGGTTCGAAACCTTGTGTGTGTGTGTGTGTGTGTGTGTGTGTGTGTGTGTGTGTGTGTGTGTGTGTGTGTGTGTGTGTGTGTGTGTGTGTGTGTGTGTGTGTGTGTGTGTGTGTGTGTGTGTGTGTGTGTGTGTGTGTGTGTGTGTGTGTGTGTGTGTTGTTGTTGTTGTTGTTAATGCGGAGGCGTTTTGATCGTTAGTGAAGGCCCTGACAAAAACCCCACGGTACATTATATATATATATATAACGGTATTTTACGGTATTTTTATTTAAAAAAATAATAGATAATAGATTGGAGCATGCATATATATATATATACAGTATATGTATATATATATATATATATATATATATATATATATATATATATATATATATATATATATATATATATATATATATATATTATATATATATATATTTATATATATATATATAAAATACCGTTATATATATATATATAATGTACCGTGGGGGTTTCTGTCAGGGCCTTCACTAACGATCAAAACGCCTCCGCATTAACAACAACAACAACAACAACACACACACATGTATAGTGGGTATGGAAAGTATTCAGGTTTTTTTTTTTTTTTTTTTGTCTTACACACTTTAGCAAAGAAGCCTAAAATAATGTCTTTACTGCTTTACTGTTGTCAAGTCATAAGCTGTTAGATTTTTTTTTTTTTTTTTTTTTTTGTGGATGTCTGTCACGAGGTAACAAAGAAAAACTTGGGCGAGGTGCAGAAAAATGATAATTTATTATAAAATAAAACTAACATAAAACAAAAACATAAACCAAATAACAACTAAAACTCAAAACATACCAATACAGGAATCACGAGGACCACAGGAGACGTAGACAAGACAACGATCCGACAAAGACTGACAAACACAATGAGCTTATAAAGGGAAGAAATCAAGAGGAAACAGGTGGGAGAAAGCAAACACTAATCCGATAACAACGGGTAGGGGTTTACACAATGACAGGAGCACATGCTCAACATAACAAAACCCACATGTGCACACAAGACAGGAAAGGCCTGTGACAATGTCCCAATTAGTAATGTGCAGGATGGGAAATTTTGAAATAAATGTTTGTTATATATTTTGTTTTGCATTTGTGTTAGTAAAAATGTAACTGGTTGTGTAAAATATATGTAAAATATATATCTAATTGGGACATTGTCACAGGCCTTTCCTGTCTTGTGTGCACATGTGGGTTTTGTTATGTTGAGCATGTGCTCCTGTCATTGTGTGTATATATATATATATATATATATATATATATATATATATATATATATATATATATATATATATATATATATATATATATATATATATATATATATATATATATATATATATGGATATTGTAATATTGATTGAATCGTATCGTAATTGTATCACAAAGCTTTTTGCGGTATCACATCACAATCTTTATCATGTCGAATCGTGAGGAACCATCTGATTTAAACCACCAGGTAATAGTGAGAATTTAGACAACAAAACTATAAAGTGTGACCAAATAAATATGTGACACAAGTTTCAGTGTAAATTAGATTCAGAAATATTTTAGTTGACCATAATTGCTTGTCAGTACACTTTTACTATATTTTAAAGACAATGAAGTATATTACACTTTAAGTGGGTCTACTAATTGAATTGAATATAAATGTAAACTATAATTCATTATATAAATGTATACAAAACATTACAGTAATATGCATTACATTACAAAAAATTCATTCTTAAACATTACTAAAACATTAGCTTCTTTGAACTCTTTCCCCGCCAAACACAGATTTTTTTGTTTATTTGTAAAAAATAAAAATAAAATTCCGGGTTTTCGTGTTATTACTGTAAGATACTAAGGGGGTGCTATTACGCATCTTCTGAATGAGCACTGAATCTTCTGATCAAAACACACACAGGAAGACGCAATAAAATAAGCCATCGTATGTAAGCAGATGCATATGCAAAACAACCTGATCATCAACATTAAACAGCATATAAATCAAAACCATCTAATGCTACTGAATGAAATGTAGACCCAGGACGAGCTTTTTTATTTTATTTTTTATTTCCACAATAACTCCTCTTTGTAAAAGGTTGCAGTGCAGGTGTTAAACTTAAGACATTCACCTGGTAGGTGCAGGTTTTATTTCAATAGATTGTACATTCCCCAGAATTTAAACACCTGTCAGAAAATAAAGATATAGATTTTTAATTGTAGCCTAATCTGTATGCTTAAACTCTGTTTTACCTGGAGACCATTTGTAAAATCACTGTATATCTAGTAGGTGAGCAGTAGCCAAAGTAGGATTGACATTTAAAGCTTGTGTTTTTGTTCAGCCCAGCACCAAAGGATTAAAATCAAGTATTTTTTAAAAATGCGTAAATGTCAATTCAGATTTAAAATTCAAAACTGTTGCAGTTTTATTAAATGTTAGCATTTGATTACATTTTTGCCTTTGTCAGAGAAACATCCATCGGGGGTGGGGGGGTGTAACTTAATTAAATTAGTACTAATGGTGAATGGTCTAATTTCACACTGCTGTACAGATAAAAGACAGATAAAATACGTTCAGTACAGAGACAATGCAGTTTTTCCCAGTGCTAAATTCAAAAGCTGTGACTTGGAAAAGTGTTCTCACCAGAGGAGCGCGTTAATTTCCCATATGAAATAGTCAAACAAATTGGTTTAAAGCTGTTGCTGAAATTCCTCCAATAGACCAGAGCAAGTACGCCATAAAAGCGTACACTTAACCAAGGCATTAAACAGGATTTGTACTGAAATATGATGTGTAGAAATGTACGTTTTATTAAGCAACACTCTCAGATGTAAGGGAGAGTTTGAATGGCCTGAGATTGTGCTTGTTCTCTGTGAAATTGAACATGAATCACTGAAGGTTGTGTCTTTAATAGTACTGCAGGGACAGACTTCATCAAATGTGGACGCGGGCTGTGTTTCTTTCTCATTCAAGCTGAAGTGAATCTAGCACAGTTTTGCCAGTGCATACCCTGTTTCTAATTAAGGCAAAGGGGGGAATTTCTGTATTATTACTTATACATCAATCTTTCTAGCCGAAGTTGGACGTTGGACAAAGTGAAGTTGGACATATAATAGATGTCTTTGGAGACGGCCAGTATCTTGAGTCTCATTATAGATTCTTCCACAAAAATACATCAAAAAATGAACTGGAAAATGAAGCTGTGAGGAGAACTCTTGGAGTTTACGCCCCTCAGTTGCACAAGCGGTTGGAAATATTTCACCGACAATTGACCAGGCCAGATGTCACCAACAAGACAAACGTTTTGTGGGGGCAGTCTGAGAGATTTTTCTTTCAGTCCATAGATTCTTTAAAAAAATATAAATTTGTATTATAAATACACCAAGAGTAGACATAGATGCCCCCATGTCCTTTGTGAAATACAGTTTGAAAAGAGTCTTTCCACTAATAAATATAAAGAGGGAATTTGCTTCTTTCTCAGCACGTAGGGGAATGTGTTCCCCAGGAGGTTGACAGGGAGGAAGCTTTGTTAACGCCAACCATCTGTTGAGGGAGTTAATGGCAGTTGACAAGCCCTGGTTGAAATTATTTCCTATTTTGTTTTTGCGGTTGAAAGTTTCGAATAGTTGTTGAGAGGGACTAAATAAAAGCCATGCAACATGAAGGACCTGGTTGGGGCTTCTTCTTTGTTTTTTACAACTTCAACCTCATAAAAAACTGATTCTACGCTCGTTAGAGACTATGATGAAAGAGGCATAGCTGTAAAGTTGCTTCCCAGTGGAAATGCTGCGACTTAGTGGAAATACGCATGACATGCCACTGGTGCTCACACTTTTGATGCTACGCTTGCGAGAAGCGTGCGACTGGAAACGCAAGGTCAAAAGCAAATTATTTTGGAGCAAGGGGACGTGGGTATGTTTACAACAAGCAGCTTGTGATGATTAGGTATTAAATCAGATCTTGCTTCTAGAGTTAATGAATATTTTTCATCTGATTAACGTCTTGTTTCAGCCTCCACAGAAAAACTGCCTAGGGAGATTTCAATACTTATTTTGTGTTTATTCCTCTTAAGAAGCTTTAAAGCAGTCACAATATACAGGTCCTTCTCAAAAAATTAGCATATGCGATAAAAGTTCATTATTTTCCATAATGTAATGATAAAAATTAAACTTTCATATATTTTAGATTCATTGCACACCAACTGAAATATTGCAGGTCTTTTATTGTTTTAATACTGATGATTTTTGGCATACAGCTCATGAAAACCCCAAAATCTCAAAAAATTAGCATATCATGAAAAATTATATTCTCTAAACGAGCTATTAACCTAATCATCTGAATCAACTAATTTAATCTAAACACCTGCAAACGATTCCTGAGGCTTTTAAAAACTCCCAGCCTGGTTCATTACTCAAAACCGCAATCATGGGTAAGACTGCCGACCCGACCCTGTCCAGAAGGCCATCATTGACACCCTCAAGCGAGAGAGTAAGACACAGAAATAAATTTCTGAACGAATAGGCTGTTCCCAGAGTGCTGTATCAAGGCACATCAGTGGGAAGTCTGTGGGAAGGAAAAAGTGTGGCAAAAAACGCTGCACAACGAAAAGAGGTGACCGGACCCTGAGGAAGATTGTGGAGAAGGACCAATTGCAGACCTTGGGGGACCTGCGGAAGCAGTGGACTGAGTCTGGAGTAGAAACATCCAGAGCCGCTGTGCACAGGCGTGTGCCGGAAATGGGCTACAGGTGCCGGATCGGCAGCCCATTTCATTTTTCAGCACAACCTGGCACCTACTCATAGTGCCAAAACCACTGGTAAATGGTTTACTGACCATGGTATTACTGTGCTCAATTGGCCTGCCAACTCTCCTGACCTGAACCCCATAGAGAATCTGTGGGATATTGTGAAGAGAAAGTTGAGAGATGCAAGACCCAACACTCTGGATGAGCTTAAGGCCGCTATCGAAGCATCCTGGGCCTCCATAACACCTCAGCAGTCCCACAGGCTGATTGCCTCCATGCCACGCCACATTGACGCAGTAATTTCTTCAAAAGGATATCCGACCAAGTATTGAGTGCATAACTGAACATAATTATTTGAAGGTTGACTTTTTTTGTATTAAAAACACTTTTCTTTTATTGGTCGGAGGAAATATGCTAATTTTTTTATATATGAATTTGGGGTTTTCATGAGCTGTACACCAAAATCATCAGTATTAAAACAATAAAAGACCTGAAATATTTCAGTTGGTGTGCAATGAATCTAAAATATATGAAAGTTTAATTTTTATCATTACGTTATGGAAAATAATGAACTTTTATCCCAAATGCTAATTTTTTTAAGAAGGACCTGTAGTAGTGCATTGTCAAATGCATACCCCAGTCTCTGGTATGCTACACCTGGAGCTGTTGGCTGTGCTTGGGGAAAACAGCACCCCTAGGACCCAATGTAAAATTAATTCAGCTGTTTTTGAGACTTAAAGGGGGGTGAAATGCATACTGAGCTTTTTACACTGTTAAAGACTTGGGTTCCCATCCTAAACATGGACAAAGTTTCAAAAACTAATGTTGGACATTTGATGGAGTATTTCTGTGTCAAAAATACTCCTTCCGGTTTCTCACAAGTTTCGGAGAGGTTTTTTTCGAGTATGGGTCGGCTTGATGTCGATAGAGCAGAAGGTCCTTGTATGGGCCGAACGGGCTCTTCTCCCGGAAGGGTGCACGTGCGCTTGACTAGAGTGAGAGAGGAAATGCACACCCATAAAAACTCTCTCAGGTGCAGATCCACTCGTCTGTGAACACTTCTGTCACACCGCGCTCCACTTTATTCCTATGGGTGACATCAAGCGACTTCAACGCTTCAGCACAGCATTCCAGGAAGGCAGCTCTGCATTTGAACCGATTTGAACGCAGAAATGACGGGAAGCTTCATAACATCACAGTTCAGTCGTGTCGCAAAAGTAGATCTCCACGGTCACTGCTGTCACAGGACTTCACGAAATCAACAGTTACCAAAGAAGTGTGTTTTTGACGGAGCGGTCCCAGCAATAAAGGTTCACGGTCCTGCTTTGGAAGCAGGCGGTGAGTAAAACTGCTTCAAATGTGATATTACACTAGTCTGACTTGCAAAACCGTTTTGCTTGCTACTGCTAAGGTTTAGTCGCATACAATAGTCCATAAACCAAATCATGTCATCATAAACCACGAGTAAACCCACACAAATGTTGATAGGCCACTAAATACAGTACATACCACAGAGACGGACGTCCTGCTGTTGTTGCTTCTCCAGTTCAATTTATTTCAGCCTCCGGATCTGATTCTGGATCATATATGTATTAGTTGAATCTGATGCCATGGTTTATTTAGGGTAGCGTTTTCTTCTCCATGCTTGAGGACGTCACCGCTTTGTGCGTGCTCGTCATTCTTTAGCTCCGCCCACTCGATACGCCTCCAGGCGCTCGTTTTTTTTTTTTTTTTTTCGGAAAGACTCAGTACAGCCTATATTTCTTTTATAAATATAACAAAACTAAAGACTTTTTGGAGATATGAAGGATGCATTACTACTCTATAGGTACTCAAGATTGACATGAGATTGACTGAAACTGAGTGTTTCACCCCCCCTTTAATGTCTGTATTGTGGACCGAAACTCAAGAGATCTGAGTATAACCTTTAATCACAAAGCAATTTGAGCAGGTCATGAGAAACCCTCATAAAACTTCTTCATTTCTGGGTCAGTTTTAATTATTTGTGGATAATGTCACTCAATAAGACAGTAGTTACCAGACCTGTAGTCGTAAGAAAGAGACATTCAGCAGAATGTCACAACGTCATTTCAACAAGAAACTAATGTATCTTACATTACACATGCTGTATTAATTATTTTATCTTCTTCATAATGTAATTAAATGTCACGTTAAATGTCTTGCAAATATATCCTATATGAAAATGTATTTATAAAACTGGTATAGACTTCAGTGGTACTGATACAGAGTTCAGAATTGGCCTTCCAAAAGAAAGTCCAATTCTTACTCACTAAGAAAAAGAAACATGTACAAAATCACTGTTTAATTGATGACTATTACCTTGCAACACATGAGCTTTAGCCTGAGGAAGTACTTCTTAAAATGAAAATATTTTTTTTTTTTATAATTTACTCGACCTCATGTTTCTCCAAACCCATAAGTCTTCCATTCATCTTCGAAACACAAATGAAGATATTCTGATCCCTCTATTGAAAGTCCATCCACCAAAACTTCAATGTTCATTAAAACATAAAATTATGTTAATACACTTGACGGAATCTGTGGACCTACAAAATAAACTTGAAGTGGACTCAATATCCAAAGTGAGTTCACTATCTGAACCCGATGTTCCCTGACTACCTCGCTTCGGCAATTCCTCGTCATGTAACACATTCTTATCAACCAAACAGGCATAGATGAAGTCAACCAACTCATGCTTCTTAACTCCCCTCGGCAATGTTACATCAATTTCATAGTGCTTGACAACACAGACAAAAGTCAATTCAGTCGGTGCTCCACGGCGGTGCCCTCGTTCGGACTTCAGTGACCAGGAACCTAAACCCACGCTGAAGTGCACTAATTGGGGATAAAACAGACACTGTATAATGCAATCCTGCAACATAAATAGACCTACAAACACACTTTGCTACTCACATTCAGCAAGCCAAAATATGGTTGGTTAAATTGCTCTAAACCAGAGACGTGCACAGGGGGGTTGCTCAGGTTGCCCGGGCAACTGCCCATATGCCCTTCTCGACTCACGTTGCCCTTCCGAGGTGGAAAAAAATAAATTAAAAAATCGTACAATGGATGCAGAATTTCACGTAGGCCTAGATAAAAAAAAAAAAAAAAAATCGCAAAGCCTCGTTGGGGTACCCGTCCGAAAGTGAAAGTCAAGCAATTGCTTGGGGCACCGAGCTGGCCTGGGGCCTCAAGACAGCGACAGGTTAAGAATAAAATGCAACGACAAACTGCTTAAGCGCCCCTTTGATAGTCAATGCAGTAAAGTGCAATGACACTGTTATCGGAATCCCCCTCAAGGGGGCCCTCTCAGTCATCGCTGACAACAGCCACCCAACCACGCAATCTCTGCTGCCGGCAAAATACAAAACCTCCTCGGCGATCTTGAAGCGGAATTATGCTTTAGGAAGCCAGAAAAGAAAAAAGAGAAAAAACAAGATAGTGGTAAGTGATAAATTACACTATATAAAATAGCTTTATTTGTACAAAAATGGTGTAATTTTGCAGCAGGTAGGGTAGCAAAAATATGTTTATGTTAGCGTTACCTGCCTGGCAAATGCTGCTTGTAACGAACAGTTAGTGCAACTTTTTTTTCGAACGGATGGAATACGGTTACTTACTGTAATATGTTTTTTTAACGGGATAAGGAAGACGCAGATCTGTTCCAGAATAACTGTTTATCGTATTTAATGACATAAAATTGCTATAGCTTTGTAATAGGTTTTGATGAAAGTGGCATAGCATGCTATACTAACTATTTTTATGCTATGCATAAATAACCTGGAATAGTTAATATAGCATTAACTATTATTATAAACATTATTTAACCAGAAAGAGGCAGAGGAACATGATTTTTTTTTCATAGCTTATCTTAATGGGCTAGTGTCGGGATATATGGTAGTAACAGTTTATGCAAATATGATATTATTTTTATAAGTTACCAATGGATCTTGAACAGTTACTTTATTCGGTGTGGCAATTTTTACACTGTTGCATTTTGAAGTACAGTATCAGGACAACCCACATGCTTTACTGTTACTGTTTATTAACTATTTAACAGGTATTATAGTCATCTGTTGCAACTTCATAATAACCATCCAGATAATGTTTATAGACAGTTTACAAACCAACTAGTAACCCTTAACAAAGTGTTAGGAATATTTGGTCTGTCTATCTATGTAATGTTTATAGATGTTTTAAAAATGGTTTCTTAAAGTTTTACAAACATGTTTTAATCATTACCCGTTTATCTGTAGAAAGTTAGCCATGTCCATTTTGCTTGGGGCCCCCAAAATCCTTCTAACCGCCTTGGCTGAGCCTGCATGAGCGGCACTAGAAGGAGATTGTCGCCGTTGTCGGGTGAGACTTAACGTTGTCGGAAAGGTATAACAAATGGACGATCATAAACTGTTGATGGCAGTTAAATTAATATTGTCTTTTTTTTATTAGACTATTGATATTGACTGGTTTGAGTTCTTTATTGGTATAGGCAAGGGAAATTTATAGGCCCTTTTTTAGGTCAGAGCAACTGCCCCTCAAAAATCCTGTGCACGTCCCTGCTCTAAACTGCGCAAATACTCCCACTTTTTCTCGCAATCAAAAAACTAGCTTTACCAATCCAAATACGAAAATAATATTTGATTCCTTAACTGAACATTTCGATGCCGAACCCCCAACAAGCGTGCCAACTGATTACCTTACTACCCTCAGCTGATCACCGCTATGTTTCATTCACAAAATGTGAACCAATGACGTAGCACTACCCACGCAATTATACCTTCTCAATATTGCAAATTATATCAGTCTATTTACAAATCGGGATCCAAATGGCTGCACGAGCCCCCATATGTCACGACCACTTAGCTCACAGTAGCAATGACATAGGGGAGACCACACCGTTAGTAAAGTTAAATCCAAAATAATTTATTTAAACAAGGATAAAGATAATGAATGTATGTTTTGAAATCAATTACTGTTAATTAGTAAAAGAGAAACAAAGATTAAAAAAAAAAAAAAATGTAGTGCCAATCAGTAAAGTATCAAACAGGTGCAATACAAAAGAAGAGACACCCATCTCAGAGCAGCAGCCTTGAGCAACTGGCAGGGGATCCTTTTCACCCATAGACAGTGAAAAAAATGGACAGAGCTATCCCATTGACTTCAACGGTGGAAAAATGAGGCCAATCAGAGGCACTCACTTCCTGATGGCTGAGCGAACTGTGCAGGCTCAGACTGAGCTTGACGACGTAGATGTGACATAAGCAACCTGTCTTACAGCTGTAGGTCTTCTAGTAGTTGTGGAAATTGAAATCTGAATCACGTTGTTTAAATATTTTCTCCCGTTGCTTTTGACTCACTATCGGCTTCTTGCCATTCTTCTTCCTTGACTTTATCGGACTTTATGTTTCCACGTCCCCCCGACGGCCTCATAGACCGTAAAAGATTGTTTCTGAGCGTCTCCTCCTGTCTATACGGTAATTTCTGAACTGTGCGACAGAGTCGCGTTGGTTATGACGCAATCGTCAGCCTTATTTGTACAAAAACAGCTTCTACGGGGTGATAGTGGAAGATACAAGGTAATGGAGCCTTTTATGCATTGTCGTGTTTCTTTAGAAATAAACAATGGACAAATGAAGTCTTTTAACACCTCAGATGTAAAGTTATTCACTGTCAAAGTGACTCAAAAATGAATGGGAGTCAATGGGATGCTAACAGCAGGTGATGGCTTGGTTAGCAATGGCCGCCCCTATGGGTGGAACGCTTTCCGAGTGCTAGATTGTTTTCACCATGGTCCAGCCCATCCCCTAAAATCAAATGGATAGAAAACGGACAGCTCCCCCTTCAGCTTGGGGGAAGAAACACAACCCACACATTCTATCCATAGTGGAGTAAGCACCCCCAGCACGGCAAAGCCGAGCGTGACACCATATTAATCAAACAGATCAATCCAAGTATTGTTAAGAGAGGTGATCACAGATTTGCATTCACATATAAAACTTGATCAATATACATACACATTGTATATGGTAAATTAAAACTATAGAATACCGTTCCAAGTAATTAGTAATTTCTTTAGAAGGAAGTAGTAATACTTGAGTTATTACTATCCCACACCTTACATAAACATCAATAGCTCACAATGATTTCAGGCACTACTTGGGAGTTATCATAGCCTGGATGCCAGCCGAACCTAGCCCCGCCCACAACATTTTTAGGTTGGGCAATTCGGTCTGGCATTGCTCCATAGAGGAGTAATTATCCCCGAACAGAAACTGTTCGGACCAATGAAAATCATCAGGGCGGGCTTTAGACGATGATGGACAGATGATCACCATGAACGTAATCATGCTCGTCATCAAAGGGGCTTGGATTACATTTACTCAAATCCTAAACGGAGAGCTTGTTTGTATATGCATTCACCTTCACAATTTCTCTCAAAGATGATGATCATGTTGGGTAAGTACTCTGTATCAATAAATTATTTTATTTTTTTACAACACCGGCCAAGATCGTTTATTCCAGCACGTGTGCAGACAGGGTTGCCAAGTTTTTACAACAAAATCCGCCAACTACTAGCCCTAAACAATAGCTTCTCGAGGGGTTCTCCGGGGGGAAAATGGTGTTTGGGGGGTAAAATGTGTGTTATTTTGGCAAGATTGCCTGCTAAAATTCGCACTCATGGGTCTATATATCACATAATAGTCGCTTCCTTCAACCCTTGGACATATAAAACAACCGTGGAAAAAAACGCGGACTTGGCAACACAGTAGTTGAGCTCTGTCTGTTGACATTTGACAATGCGTTGCTTCGTTGCTCTGATTGGTTGTAGGTCTATCCAATTGATGTCTTTCCTGGTTCGGTTGAAACACGCCTCATAATTACAGCCCAATGGAGCAGTTTCAGACTCATATTCTGACTAAAATTGAGTATGACCACGTCAGACTAGAGTTATCATGCTTTTCAATTTATAATACTGTATAATACTAAAAACCAGGGAGACATCACTCCACGCAGACCGGAAGACTCAGGGTAAAATCACTGGTCTGGAGGGCCACAGTGGAGCTCCAGCCAAGTGTGATTGAGGTGGAGACATGGGCTTGACAGACCTGGGCAGAGTTGAGGTGACTGAGGATGATGGTGGAACCAGAGGGTCAAAGCGCAGCTGATGACTCTGAAGTCCAAAGCGAAGCCAGAGAAAAGCTGGACCAGGGTGGAGTCTGAGGGATGGATGAACATGTTGGAACCAAGGGAGTGTTGAGCCAAGGTGGAACCGATGGGTCAGAGGGTCGAGGTGAAGCCCGGGAGTTGGAGGCTTGAGGTGGAGCTGAGGGATCCACAGATCAAATATATCCAATAAAAAGTTTTTAAACTGGTCTCTCTCATACAGTATATGAAAAGTCAGATTCAAAATTGAAAAATTGAAAACATTAGATTGATTGTTCATTTTAGACTTATATAAATAAGACTAACTACAGCTTCTGTATGTGTACCCCTTTATAAAGCTTGTCTCTGTCATTTGATAAATAACTGCTGCCATGATCTTTAGATAATCTTCACAAACATCTCTTTTAGATAAAAGTTTGTTTACCACCTACTTTTCATGGGTAATGAAATCAATAATTGCACTCGACAAATATAACTGTGTTGCACAATCTGTAAGGAATCTAATTTAAATAGAAAGGAGGTGTGTTTCTGCTGAAAAGAATGGCAATGACTTAATATAAATATTTATGATGAAATGCATTTTCAGAGCATCTATCTTATGATTAAGGTGGATTGCAGGTATTAGTGATTTTTGAGCTGATATACCCCAGCAATAACTCAGTTTTTTCAATCTCTCTCTCTCTCTCTCTCTCTCTCTCTCTCTCTCTCTCTCTCTCTCTCTCTCTCTCTCTCTCTCTCTCTCTCTCTCTCTCTCTCTCTCTCTCTCTCTCTGTGTAACTATGAACTATGGATATATCTATATTAGCTCTTGAATTTGGCAAGGACATTCAAGTGCAAGCTGTATTGGTCGTTAGTTAATGAAGTGTCATAGTCAGAAGTGTTTTTGACTAAATTAGTCAATGGAATATTATGTTGAGAGAGCAATAATGTAAATTGTTCAGAAGATGCCACCCGAGGCCAGTTCAGTGAAATGTTAATAAACTACAGCTAAAAGCTCTGAGACAACTTTTCAGCTCTCTATATAAAAATGTGTCAATATCTGGCATTCCCTCGTTTTTTTAATTCCACTTTATTAGTTTTGATCAGTGAAAATAATGACGAGTATGTCGATATCCTGCACCGGGGGGGCCACATTTCAGTGGTCCAATTCTCAGGAGCTCGATCTACAGAAAAGAAAAGCAAATGTGTACAGAATCATAACTCAAATATTGAGGTATTTGCCAATAGGCTTCAACACAAACGCTCGCTCCCGGGGTGGCTAGTTAGTATTATTAGCATCAAAGCTGCTTTGCAACTCCCAGAACAAAAGTGCGGAGACTGAAAGACCCGCGAGAGCAATGTGACATTTCTCCTCATTACGCTGATGGAAACTTCACCACGGTATCTAGGTCATTGCGGTTCATTATATTTTTAATAACTCGCCAGAAAGAAAAAAAGAATCACATGTAGGGTGAATTTACTCATATTAAGGACTTTCAAGTCTAAGGTCGGTCCCAAAAGGCTGTGCGGCGTCAGAGGCCCAAACTGTGCACCTGTGTTTGAGACCCATTTTCCCTAAAATGATTGATTCCCGATATTCTTTGGTTGGACATGCTTTGAATTTGCAGCTGCTGGGGAAAATGCGATCGTGTCTTGGATTCATTAGTGGAGTGTATATGGAATCAATCGTTTAGCTCTCAAAGCAATGTAATCGTACGCTTTGCGTTGCAAATTAATGTGTTTAGAGAAGTTAATGGAAAAACCCAAAATACGTTTTCTGCAGATGCTTTGGTGCGATGACAATCTTAGCATGCAGTGTTTGCAGTTACATTTGTATGATGATATGAGATTGATATGATATGATTGATATGATATGATATGATATGATATGATATGATATGATATGATATGATATGATATATGATGAAAAATTATGAAAAAAACAGCTAATGGATCACACCGTGCAACAAGATTAGGGCTGAATGTTGCTTGCCAATGAGAAAACACTGAGAGAACAACAAAAACAACCACATTTCTCAAATGTGTTAACCACTGCTTACATGTCAGATTCAGCACGTCTTCTCTGTATGTCAGAATAATGGTCAGTAAAGTCATCATTTCAAAGTCAGTCGTCAAGTTAAACAATGAAGGGGGGCAAAGCAAATTCAGGCACCCAATGAAAAGACCATCTTTGACGCCTCAAACAATGGATGGTCTTGTTTGATGTATGGTCTGAGAGCAATTTTCTCTCTTTTTCTCTCTCTACTCCACTTGAAAGTGTTATGTTTTTTTCTTGAATGTCCCACAAAACTTTGATAGGAATGTTTTATGAGTCAATGAAGGGTAGCGTGAGGCCCTGTGTCTTAGCCACACATGTCCCTCGCCTGAGTTTATGTGCACATGGCGTTTTATAATTGAGTGAGCGAGAACCGCGTTAGCTGATGCTAAATGAGGTTTAGAGTTTTGGATGTAAAAGTAGATGTAAGGTCCTAAACACAATATAGTATACTCTCAAGGTACAAGATATACTCCTACCTTTAAAGGTACACAATTGGTCCTAAGGGTACAATCATACCAATGTTTTCCTCAGTTCGGTTCTAGTGAGCCGCTGTCCTGCAGAGTTTGGTTTTAACCCTGAAAGACGTTTATAGAAGCTCTTAATAAGAAATAACAGGTTTAGATTTTGATGTTTTATTGAAAAAGTTTGGTCAGCATTATGGTGATCAGTGTTTCTTTTAGTTGGGCAGTTTGACTTGGATTTTTATGTGAGTTTGGGGTTTTTGTTACATTGTCCAAAACAAAATAAGCCATTAACTACATTTATCTTGAAGAATAATGTTTGACTAAACTAATCACTGAATAAAAATATTAATAAATAATATTCACCAGCAATACTCTCTTGCCACAGACATTCTAAATTGTAATGTTTAAAAGCTTTCTAAGTGGGCGAAGTTTAGACGCACAAAGATATCAAGAATCAGCACATGAATCTCAACAATGGTGACATACTTAATGCTGCAATGCATGCTGGGAGCCATGAGTTTTATACTGCGGTGGCTTAGTAGGGTTGGAGCTAAACTCTGGAGCACATCAACTCTCCAGGACTGAACTTGCCTAGCCCTGACTTAGAGGTACAAAAATGTAGCCTTAAAGGACAACTCCGGTGAGAAATGAACCTAGGGGTAATTAATAGATGGTTACAGAGTAGATCGTTCTCTGGGATGCGTTTTCATGGAAATCTAATGTAAAGAGTTTTATCTTTAAAAACAGATTAGCTTATAACGCTAGTCTATGGGGCACAGGGTAGTGAAATTAAATCGCTAGTTAATACCACTAACAAGGCTAAAAATAGCCTCACACTAACACAGTAGCATAATGAGAGTCCCTACATGCAAACCGAAGCATTGAGAACTTTGTAAGAGTATAAACAGTTTAATAAGAAGACAGTTTATAGACATAGTGCATTACGCGTTCACGGACAGGCGCCATCTTGGAAAACAGTCTCGACTCATCGAGCGACGAGAGCTCTGCTAAGTGATGAACTGTGACTTGGAATCTCATATGGTCCGTTGTTTCCGGAAGAAAACACTGAACACAACAGAGAAAAGAAATAAATAAATAAAAAAATGTCCATGTTATTACATTTCACAAACTTAATTCCTATCGACCAGCTCACTTAGAAAAGCGCTCGTAGATCGATTCATCGAGACTGTTTTCCAAGATGGTGCCTGTCCGTGAACGCGTAAGGCACTATGTTTACAACGTATCTTCTTATTAAACTGTTTGTACTCTTACAATGTTCTCAATGCTTCGGTTTGCATGTAGGGACCCTCATTATGCTACCGTGTTAGTGTGAGGCTATTTTGAGCCTTGTTAGTGGTATTAACTAGCGATTTAATTTTACCACCCTGTGTCTACCCTGTGCCCCATAGACTAGCGTTATAAGCTAATCTGTTTTTAAAGATAAAACTCTTTACATTCGATTTTCAAGAAAACGCATCCCAGAGAACGATCTACTCGGTAACCATCTGTTAATTACCCCTAGGTTCATTTCTCACCGGAGTTGTCCTTTAAGGGTACAGCCAGAGTGATGGCCACTTGTACCTTAAAAGGTAACATTTGTTTTTGTTTTTGTTTTTATATGACAGTGTGGGTAAACTAATGGAAGATTGCTAACAAAATGTCTTGAAATAAAATTATTTGTGGTGGTTGCTCTGGAAGTATTATTGTTGCTAACATTCAAGTTTAGATGTCTGAACAAATGCTTAACCTCAAGTAAAACATGACTTAAATGGTTCCCCAAATCAAGCGAGTTGTGCAGAGTAAAGGTGCGAACCAGTCATTCCAATCGTTATAGTTGCGTTGTAAATTCAAATTTAGAATGATTATTAAAACATTATAGTTATCGCCCTTTCCTTAATGGGAAAATGTAAAATCTAGTCTTACACCCAATAGTAAGAATATGAGCGCTGAAAGCAATAGACGTTTCTGATAACTGCTCCAATAAAATTCCTCTTAGCACTTAGCAATGTGGCTCCAGATGTCTGTGGCCATTCAGAGGAAGGTGGTTCTTTCCATTTGAAAGTGAAACGCACCATGGACATCTGTAAACCGTTTCGATTATATATCTGTCTGTGTCTTGAGGGCATTTCACAGATCAGCAACAGATGAACCTGGTGTGAGCTGATCTGAGAGAAGATAGCGTAAGCGTTGTAACTGTCAGCGGGCCTGGATGGGAAAAATTAGACTTGAAAAAACCCTATATCCAGATTTGCATTGCCTGAAAACATGCCATGCATGATGAAACAATAAGGTGAAGGAAATACAATACTGTGCCAGACACGATTAAAGATTTAGAGACCTAGGTGTTTTTATTTCGACTAATTAAGTTATGCATTCTCGTTCAAGCTAGGATTTCATTCAGCATTCAGATGTCCCAACATTTTATTCAGACATCAGCACGAAACAGGCCTCTCTTCGTAGAAGACATTTGTAAGTCATTTGAGGATTAAAGGACATAGTTCACAAAAGCAAATGAAAGACATGGCTGTTATTGTCATCATTCACAAATTAGACCCTTTGGTATTCAGTGGTTTAATAAAAGATAAGTTGTAATATCTTCTCTCTGTGGCATCGGCCACTTACAGACAGACCTCCTTGGAAAGGCTGCAATAGATTCTCTATTTCCCTTTGATTAATGTGGCCTTCGTATGAGGTCAAATCGGAGCCATCATTTATAGAGAAGCATCTTGTCAGTGCCGGCAGCGGCGAGATAAATCAGGATATTAAACATTAAGGATGTTTGGAATACTGAGGAGGAACCCATAATCACATTTAACTACCTTATCTTTACACAATGAGCATAGCAAGGTCGGAAAAGCAGACAATTATACACAGTCAAGAAAATATTATTAAATGGGTCCAATTCTGCCTAATTACATTTTTTTTTTGTTTTTGGGGTCTATTAAAATACATATTTTTCCATATTTTACATTTTTGCTGGTCATCTCTTCTCAGTATGGCTGCGTCTGAAAACTGTAAAATTATCAGCAGCCATATCACCCTGTAGCCAAAGACTGGTTTCCCACTCAAGCTAAGCAGGGCTGAGCCTGGTCAGTACCTGGATGGGAGACCAACTGGGAAAACCAGGTTGATGCTGGTAGAGGTGCTAGTGAGGCCAGCAGGGGTTGCTCACCCTGTGGTCTGTGTGGGTCCTAACACCCCAGTATAGTGATGGGGACACTATACTGTCAGAGAGCACCATCCTTCGGATGAGACGTTAAACCGAGGTCCTGACTCTCTGTGGTCGTTAAAAATCCCAGGATGTCCTTCGATAAAGAGTAGGAGTGTAACCCCGGCATCCTGGCCCAATTTGCCCACTGGCCTCTGTCTATCATGGCCTCCTAATCATCCCCCACTCCTGATTGGCTTCATCACTCTGTCTCCTCTCCACCAATCAGCTGGTGTGTGGTGAGCTTTCTGGCGCAATATGGCTGCCGTCGCATCATCCAGGTGGATGCTGCACATCGGTGGTGGTTGAGGAGATTCCCCCTTCTATATGTAAAGCGCTTTGGGTGCCTTGAAAAGCGCTATATAAATGTAACATTATTATTATTATTATTATTATTATTATTATTATTATTATTATTATTATGTAAAATACTGCGTTTGGAGGAGTCATTTCAAGGTAGGAAGGCATCAAGGCACAATTACAATGTTAGCTTTACTTCCTTTCTCCTGAGAGACCTCCATCTGATCAATTTTTGAAGGCAGCATAGATGTATCCTTCACTGCCTTTGATATTCCAGAATCCTCTGTGTTCCACTCGGTGAGAGTTGAGCTAGAGCTAGATGGCGTCTGAAAGTTATGGTTATAAAGTTTGTGTGTAAATGTACATTTTTGATCACTGTTTTGCACTTATGACGTAATTAATAGCAATGAATTTCTACTGTAGTAATTACAGTGGGGCAAAAATGTATTTAGTCAGCCACCAATTGTGCCAATTCTACCACTTAAAAAGATGAGAGAGGCCTGTTATTTCCATTATAGCTACACTTCAACTATGGGAGACAGAATGAGTAAAATATCCAGGAAATCACATTGTCTGATTTTTAAAGAATTTATTTGCAAATTATGGTGGAAAATAAGTATTTGGTCAATAACAAAAGTTAATCTCAATACTTTGTTGTATGCTCTTTGTTGGCAGTGACAGAGGTCAAACGTTTTCTGTAAGTCTCCACAAGGTTTTTACACACTGTTACTGGTAGTTTGGCCCATTCCTCCATGCAGATCTCCTATAGAGCAGTGATGTTTTGTGGCTGTCGCTGGGCAACACAGATTTTCAAATTCCTCCAAAGATTTTCCTCCAAAGAATGGTGTTGAGATCTGGAATTTCTACAGGACCTTGAAATGCTTCTTACGAAGCCACTCTTTTGTTGCCCGGGTGGTGTGTTTGGGATCAGTGTCATGCTGAAAGACCCAAGCAATGTAAAAAGGAAAAATTGTGTGCACATCCAGTGAAACTTTTGCAGGTGCTAGATTCAATTAAGCATAAATCACAGTAAACAAAAAATCTGCACACTGCTGTTTGCTGCTCCCACAAATGTATTAAAAAGGACAACGTTTCGACCCAGCCATGTTCCATCTTTAATGCCCTTGCTGATGGAAGGAGGTTTTTACTCTCTTTTACTCCATTCACGGCCCCTTTCATTCTTTCATTTACAAGGATCAGTCGTCCTGGTCCCTTTGCAGAAAAACAGCGCCAAAGCATTTCCACCACCATGCTTCACATTAGGTATGGTGTTCTTTGAATGCAACTCAGCATTATTTCTGCACCAAACACAACAAGTTGAGTTTTTACCAAAAAAAAAAAAATTTTGGTTTCATCTGACCATAGGACATTCTCCCAATCCTCTTCTGGATCATCCAAATTCTCTCTAGCAAACTTCAGAGTGGGCCGGACATGTACTGGCTTAAGCAGGGGAACACGCCTGGCATTGCAGGATTTGAGACCCTGGCGGCGTAGTGTGTTACTGATGGTAGCCTTTGTTACTTTGGGCCCAGCTCTCAGCTCACTAGGTCCCCCCGTGTGGTTCTGGGATTTTTTTCTTACCGTTCTTGTGATCATTTTGACCCCACATGGTGAGATCTTGCGTGCAGCCCCAGATCGAGGGCGATGATCAGTGGTCTTGTATGTCTTCCATTTTCTAATAATTGCTCTATAATAATAGTTGATTTCTTCACACCAAGCTGCATACCTAGTGCAGGTTCAGTCTTCCCAGCCTGGTGCAGGTCTACAATTTTGTTTCTGGTGTCCTTTGACTGCACTTTGGTCTTGGCCATAGTGGAGTTTGGAGTCTGACTGTTTGAGGTTGTAGACAGGTGTCTTTTATACTAATAACAAGTTCAAACAGGTGCTATTAATACAGGACACAAGTGGAAGACAGAGGAGCCTCTTAAAGAAGAAGTTACAGGTCTGTGAGAGCTAAAAATATTGCTTTTTTGTAGGTGACCAAATACTTATTTTCCACCATAATTTGCAAATAAATTCTTTAAAAGTCAGGCAATGTGATTTTCCTTTTTTTCTCTCATTCTGTCTCTCATGGTTGAAATGTACCTATGATGAAAATTACAGGCCTCTCTTATCTTTTTAACTAGGAGAACTTAGACAATTGTTGGCTGACTAAATATTTATTTGCCCCACAGTAAATATTTGTTTAGTTCTCACCTTGCTGCCTCAGTTTCATGAGGTATCATGCGCAAACTCTGCTTTACAAGTCATTGCCTGATAAGGCAGTGAGGCAACAAGTCAGCTGCCTTGGTTTTCGGATGCAGCCCATGTTTAATTAATTGTTGTCTCTATGAAGCCCCTCTTCTGAAAAGCACAATGATCTCTGATTGGTCAGCTGGACCAGTGTGTTGTGATTGGTTTACCACTGCGAATGTGTTTAGTAAATGTCATTTCTCTCACCATAACTTGGAGCTTCAACACACTACTAACTAACTCAACCAGGCTCTGCCCTTTTATTTTGCATATGCCTTGGGCAGAAATTATTTAAATTGGGAATATTGTGATGTGTTGGTTCCTGGAAGAAAACAAAACTACAATGGAGGCATTTCAGGGATTCAGAAACTGTGCGCACTGATGTAGATAATTACTACATTTGGAGGGACTTTGTGCTTTGTAACTTTGCAGACCTTTTCATGCTTAGACAGCAACATTACAAACTAAAGAAAATTGAACAATTAACAATTTAAACAATATTTATTTACTCTTTTTATTGAAGATTTGCTCTTTTCCCTATATTATTTAAAGCTGCTGTGCGTAACTTTTTTTGTGTTAAAAATTTACAAAAAAAAAAAATATATATATATAATGAGATATATATATATATATAATGAGAATGTACAACATGAATCCATTTTCCAACACTTATAATACATTTTTATATTGGGACTATTTCAGACCGATCTAGTAGGAACTGCTGCGGAGGACCACAGTTCCTGTAAAAAGTAGCTCCGGCTGCAATGTTCTTAATTCAGTAAAAAGGGACAAAGTTTTGCAATAGATCTAATAGATCTTTTCAAATATTTTGGTATTGATATGCATTGAAAAATCTATATTTTTGACAACTCTAAATTGCAAATAGGTTATTATTTCAGATGCTTTTTAAAAGAATACAATTGAAAACTGTATATATTATACACTCACCTAAAGGATTATTAGGAAAACCTGTTCAATTTCTCATCTAATCAACCAATCACACGGCAGTTGCTTCAATGCATTTAGGGGTGTGGTCCTGGTCAAGACAAATTTCCTGAGCTCCAAACTGAATGTCAGAATGGGAAAGAAAGGTGATTTAAGCTATTTTGAGCGTGCTATGTTTGTTGGTGCCAGGTGGGTCGGTCTAAGTATTTCACAATCTGCTCAGTTACTGGGAAAAATATCCAGTATGGGCAGTCTTGTGGGCGAAAATGCCTTGTTTATGCTAGAGGTCAGAGGAGAATGGGCCGCCTTATTCAAGCTGATAGAAAAGCAACTTTGACTGAAATAGCCACTCGTAACAACCAGGGTATGCAGCAAAGCATTTGTGAAGCCACAACATGCACAACCTTGAGGCGGATGGGCTACAACAGCAGAAGACCCCACCTGGTACCACTCATCTCTACTACAAAAAAGGAAAAAGAGGCTACAATTTGCACAAGCTAACCAAAATTGGACAGTTGAAGACTGGAAAAATGTTGCCTGGTCTGACGAATCTCGATTTTTGTTGAGAAATTCAGATGGTAGAGTCAGAATTTGGCCTGATCTGATGAGTCTTATTTCTCTTGAGACATTCAGATGGTAGAGTCATAATTTGGCATAAAAAGAATGAGAGCATGGATCCATCATGCAATGTTACCATTGTGCAGGCTGGTGGTGGTGGTGTAATGGTGTGGGGGATGTTTTCTTAGCACACTTTAGGCCCCTTAGTGCCAGTTGGGCATCGTTTAAATGCCACGGCCTACCTGAGCATGGTTTCTGACAATGTCCATCCCTTTATAAGCACCATGTACCCATTTTCTGATGGCTACTTCCAGCAGGATAATGCACCATGTCACAAAGCTCGAATCATTTCAAATTGGTCTCTTGAACATTACAATGAGTTCACTGTACTAAAATGGCCCCCACAGTCACCAGATCTCAACCCAATAGAGGATCTTTAGGATGTGGTGGAATGGGAGCTTCGTGCCATGGAGGTGCATCCCACAAATCTCCATCAACTGTAAGATGCTATCCTATCAATTGTGTCAACATTTCTGAAGAATGCGTTCAGCACCTTGTTGAATCAATCCCACGTAGAATTAAGGCAGTTCTGAAAGCGAAAGGGGGTCAAACACAGTATTAGAATGGTGTTCATAATAATCCTTTAGGTGAGTGTATATAAAAATCAACCCACTAGAGAAACACACAAAAAACTCGTCTTGTCCATGGCCCTTTGTGAATGGCTCCCTTCTGGCAAGGAGAGTAAATAATTTGTAGCTCCTCCTTTTGATGTTGTATCTGCAGTCAGGTGAGTTTTTTAACATGATGAGATGATAGGAGCGCTGGGAAAGACACAGCGGGTTGAAAAATGAAACATAGGGTGATTAAAGTTGGTCTTTATACTCCCATACTGCAGTAGCTGCTAGTCTTCCCACACCTTTCACTCATGATGTATCTGGAGGCTTTTAGATCATCTAACAAAGCTCCTCACGAAGACATCTCTTTACACTAGTATTCCTCTCGTCTGAGCCCCTCTAATGCCTCTTGTGTCCACAATGACCCTGCAGGAATGCTAACCCTCCCCTAGCGCTGACGTTTATTAGCATGAGTTCTCATGTGTCAGCGGGAGGACAACTATATAATGCGCACCGGTCCCATGGACATTTTAGGAGCTAGATCCTGCTGGATCTGGCTGGGATCATAGGAAAATCACTTAAATGTTTATAGGCCCAGACCACATGGGAGAGAGAGGTGGAAGTCACTTTCACAAGCGGCAATATGGATAATATATATTTGTAGCACCACAGTAGCAGCTAGTCTGTTGCACCGCTTTAAAATTCTTAATGAAATATCTCACGGTTTATTTACGTGGTGGTGCTGACTACGGAATAAATACGTTTGACGAGTCTATTTAATATAATTCAAGATTGGAAGCCAATCTAGTGCCTGGTTTCCATCAATCTGCTGCTGGAATCCCAATGCCAAATCACTGATGTAAAAATGTTTACACCGCAATACAAGGCTAATGTTTCACGAAAGCAAAATGTGGAGAGGATACACAGGTGCATTGTGGGATACAAAGACTAAAAAACTTTCCAGATAACATTGTTCTACAGGCTTCTAAAGTTTAGCAATTTTGTATTAGAACAGGAAGGTTCATCCGGTCTATTGGCAGATTTTGAATTAAACTACTCATCCGTTTAATAACTTACAGAATAATATAGAAATATCTCCCTAAATCCTTTATTTGGGAGGGAAGGATAATGTTTCACAGGCATTCTTCTGTTCTGGGTTGCATTGTAGGAAAGTTACTCTGACATTGTAGTTTGCCAAGATACTATATTAAAAGTATAGTTAATCTGAAGTCAGACTGCTCTTTCAGAACATTATTTTGTTTTGTTTTTGACAAAAAGTAAATCTGTGTTTTTGAAAACACAGTAAACCAGACTTTCTAATGCTACAACATAAGATTTAGGTTTGGGATCATAGCTTTTTTTTTTTTTTTTTTTAGATGCAAAACTTTTGAAAAGTTAAGGTCTGTATAATTTTTACATTTATTTGAAAAACAGTTCTTATTCTCACCAAGGCTGCATATTTTGGAAGAAAACCATAATATATATATTTTTGGGGATTTCTTCATGAATAGAAAGTTCAAAAGAACAGCATTTATTTGAAACAGAAATTTATAAATGTCTTTACTGTCACTTTTTTATTTATCGATTTAATACAGCCTTGCAGAATAAAATAATTTTAATGTAAATAAAACAATTCTGACTCCAAACTTTTGAATCATAGTGCAACTATTTAAAGACTGTTTATGTGGTGTTTTTCATATGCTTTAAGACAAACAATGTGCAAATTCATCAGTCAACGACATTGCTGAGTATTTTATCCTTAAAACTGCTGTGAATCAAAGATGTGGTTTAAAAACCAACCATTTCCTACTGTCACAAGCTTTAAACTAATCATGTCAGTGTGCGGGGCAGGGCTTTTCCACAGAGAATGCATCAACACAGGAAAAACCGGGTACATACAGCAATATAATGGGTGAATTATGTGTATGATGTATATTAGAATGACACTGAAATGGTGAATTGGAAAATGGTTTGTATAGCATTAGCAACACATTATTAGCTGTTTGATCAGTAGTCAAGCCAAAGGCTAATCATATCAATTACCATTATGTGTCCGATGTTGTGGAAAGTGATACATCTTCCTCTTCTTCTTTCTGAGTCAAACATATATGACTGTATTATACCAATATGTTGCCATTGTGTAGAGTTTTATGACAGCTGAGTGAGTAGATCAGCTGTGGCTGGTTGCATAAACTGCTTAGAACAGCCTTACATCTGTCAACTAATAGTCCTATATATAATTTGTCAAGCTAGTTCTCAAAGTATTAACAGTATTAACCCTGCAGCTATGTTTATGCAACTGGCCCCTGGTGTCACTGAGTTGAGGCAGAGACTAATAGGCAAAAGTGTGCAGTTACATTAAAGTAGTTTTAACGGGATAGTTTAACCAAAAAAATGAATTATATCATAATTTACTCACTCTAATACAATGGAGGTCAATGGCTTGGTTTCCAGCATACTTCAAAATATCTTCTTTTGTGTTCAGTAAGGTTGGGTATCCTTTGGATTTTAGAAATTCCGATTTTGATTCTGCTTGATGAATCCAATTCTCATCGATTCACACTTTTGATTAGTTATTCACATTTATTCAATGTCTTATTGCGAAACATTTAATTGTTGCCGAATACCATGAAGAAAAATCAACAGGCTAAGAACACTCACACAAGGAACTTTTGCATATTATTTAAAAAGAACATAGCAATAACAACTAGCCTAAATATACACTCACCCAAAGGATTATTAGGAAAACCTGTTCAATTTTGCATTAATGCAATCTAATCAACCAATCACATGGCAGTTGCTTCAATGCATTTAGAGGTGTGGTCCTGGACAAGACAATCTCCTGAACTCCAAAATGTATGTCAGAATGGGAAAGAAAGGTGATTTAAGCAATGTTGAGAGTGGCATGATTGTTGGTGCTAGACGGGCCGGTCAGAGTATTTCACAATCTGCTAAGTTACTGGGTTTTTCACGCACAACCATTTCTAGGGTTTACAAAGAATGGCGTGAAAAGGTAAAAACATCCAGTATGTGGCAGTCCTGTGGGCGAAAGTGCTTTGTTTATGCTAGAGGTCAGATGAGAATGGGCCGACTTATTCAAGCTGATAGAAGAGCAACTTTGACTGAAATAACCCCTCTTTAAAACCGAGGTATGCAGCAAAGCATTTTTGAAACCACAACACGCACAGTCTTGACGCGGATGGGATACAACAGCAGAAGGCCCCACCAGGTACCACTCATCTCCTCTACAAATAGGAAAAAGAGGCTACAATTTGCACAAGCTCACCAAAATTGGACAGTTGAAGACTGGAAAAATGTTGCCTGGTCTGATGAGTCTCAATTTCTGTTGAGACATTCAGATGGTCAGAGTCAGAATTTGACGTAAACAGAATCAGGACAGAATCTGGTGGTGGTGGTGTAATGGTGTGGGGGATGTTTTCTTGGCACACTTTGGGGATCGTTAAAATGCCACTGCCTACCTGAGCATTGTTTCTGACCATTTCCATCCCTTTATGACCACCATGTACTCATCCTCTGATGGCTACTTCCAGCAGGATAATGCACCATGTCACAAAATTCGAATAATTTCAAATTGGTTTATTGAGCATGACAATGAATTCACTGTGCTGAATAAATGGCCCCCACAGTCTCCAGATCTCAACCCAATAGAGCATCTTTGGGATGTGGTGGAACGGGAGCTTTGTTCCCTGGATGTGCATCCCACAAATCTCCATCAACTGCAAGATGCTATCCAATCAATATGGTCAACATGTCTAAAGAATGCTTTCAGCACCTTGTTGAATCAATGCCATGTAGAATTAAGGCAGTTCTGAAGGTGAAAGGGGGTCAAACACAGTATTAGTATGGTGTTCCTAATAATCCTTTAGGTGAGTTCAAATATAACTATATAAATATAAAGCATCATTAAATTCAGCTGAAAAATACAGTTGAAATAAAAAGTGTTTTCAGATTTTCAGGTTTTCAGGTACAGAAACAGGTACAGTAAAATAACACTATATATAAATAAAATCTAGTGATCATAAATATAGTTACAAAATGTATTCAGTCAAGAACAGTGAGTGAATGTTTTCTTGGTCTTTTGTTGTTTGATTAACATTATTATAGAGATAGTAGCAAGAATATTAGCCTGCTGTCATGTTAAGAGCTGCACGAACACAATAACTGTTTTTATTCACTTAAGACATAACTGACGGTTTACACAGATATTTTGACATATATTTGTGTGTATTTGTCCATTCAAGTGCAAAAATACATGAAAGAGGACTCTGTTTAGTACTGCGCATACCTCTGAGGCAGCTTTCTGACGTTTTGGATCAGGGCTTGAGTCTTTTTGTGCTTAAATGATTGAAAATCACATTAAAATCCCCTTTTCTATGAGCGCACGTTGGATGTGTGTGCAGTACTTAAAACTGCGAGCGGGTCTTCTTGCGCCTTAATGATTTAAAGTCATATTATATGTGCACAGGAATTGGCAAGAGGAATCAGAAGGCAAGTGTCTTATCGAATCCATGGTTCTTGGAAATTTGAAACCAGCTCGAAAATAGAACCGGTTCTCGATACCCAACCCTAGTGTTCAGCAGAAGAAAATAACTCGTACAGGTTTGGAATAACTTGAAAGTGAGTAAATGATGACAGAATTTTAGATTTTAGATTCAGTAAAATCAATCATTTTGATTATCAACGGTGAGTTTTAAGGGATACAATTATTGACTGCAAGGAGGCTTTAAAATGCTGTAGGGTTTATTAAATTACATAAATTACTTTTTGTTGTGGTGTTGTTTTTGGGTTATTTGTGTTTCCAGTGTTGGGCAGTAGAGTCGCTACAAGTAGTGACGCTACTAGCTTAACTACATTTTTCAGTAGTGTGATGGTCAAACAGCATCACTGTTTTCTCAATGAAATAGCTTTTCAGTAGCGAAGCTCTTTTGTTGATGAAGTAGTGCGGTAGCGTCCACAAAAGCTAACGTTACATTTTCCCAAGCATTTCTGAAGATCAAGCTAAAATTGGAAACACAACTGATAAGTTGCGGATATACTTCACTTTCTACGTTTCTTTCTGCCTCGCGCAGACGCACGCAGACGCGTGCACGCGAGCCTTTCAAAGTACTCCTTTGGCAGAGAACGCGTAAAGACGGGATAGGTGCGTGCACAATCTAGTTGACGTTTTTTTCCGAGCGCTCAATTCGCTGTTGTATGGGCATCGTCCACGCGGTGACAAAAGAGAAACTGCAAAGTTTGAAAATATTCTATTGTGTCTCTTGAATAAACACCTCTTGTTAAAATTATCGGGGTCCAGCCTGGCCACCTCTTGATATGAATGAATGAATGAATGAATGAAACTTGTTTCATATGTGTGGGAGATCACTCTCTCTCTCTCACACACACACACACACACACACACACACACACACACACACACACACACACACACACACACACACATTTAGGCTGCATGTTTTGTTTTTTGGCATGTTGGTACTGTTTGGAGCAGGTCCTAATTATTTTGCTACTGTACTTTCTGGCTTTTTTTTGTACAAGTTGAGTTGTTAATTAACTTGCAGTTTGTCCTGAAAAAGTGCCCAAGTCTAAATTGAGCATAAATTCAAACACACAGGTGCGTATACACATACAGATGAACATACACACACACTCTCAACACCTGTTTTTTTTTTATATATATATTATGGATCACATGTTTTTGCTGCCAAATTGATTTCGGACAGTTTTTGAATAACTGAAAAAGTATGCATGTCTATCTGCTTGACTTTTATTGATCACTGAGATAGCATTGATATGAATGAAGTTGGTTCAATATAACATTAAATAAATAAAAAGTAGCTTAGATGTAGTAAACTACTTTTGTCAAGTTACTGTAGCTTAGCTTGCTACATTTTCCAGCGGAGTAGCTTCAGTGTAGTGAAGCTTAATTTAATGTAGAGTAACTAGCTCATTCTAGCTTAGCTCATTACATTTTCCAAGTAGCTTGCCCAACACTGTGTGTTTCTTAGTAATAAACATATAAAAAACGCCAGCCACATAGACATTTTGGTGACAAAGACACAATCTATAATGAGCATCATTTACATAGTAATTAAATACTCACACAACTATTTACATTTATTTTACACATGGTTAAAGTGCTGGGAGTTAACGAATAAGACGTGAGTTTTTGCGCTGAAATTTCACACACAAAAGTGGCTTATTGAATTTGACCCTCAGTCTCCTTAAAAAGAAAACCAACAATGACCTTATAAATGGCCTTTCCAGAGTGAAAACCACTCAAGTTCCCATTACTTTGTTGTTGTGTTCAATAACTCTCCCTATCAGAGTCTCTCTCTCCCTGAAGATCTCATTCAGCATTTATCACAAATGTCAGAGAGTTTAACTTGTACCTAGACCTGGATCCAGCCTGTGCAGTCTTAAATGGTCCACCTAATAGTTTCCTACAGTTGAGTGATTATATGACCTCTTGCTTCCTTCTCTAGCCATTAATCTAGAGAATGACACTGTAGAGTTGTGATGAGCTCTGAGCCTTGGTCCACCCGCCTTCAAAGCCGTTGCCAGTGTGATTACAAGCAGAGATGGATCTCGATGGCTTGAATGCAGGAGGAGATTTGGACGGTCCATGGGTCCATACCTACCAAAGTTAAGAGATATTGAATAAATCCTAATAAATGAAAATCTTCTTACCTTGTTTGTTTCTTCAGTAGAATACATTAAGATTTTTAACTCCAACTGTTGCTGTGCCAGTCATATAATGCATGTTAATGAGGTGTAATTCTGTGAGAGTAAAAAACATATAGACATACAAATTCATATTAAATCCTGTGGCTCATGGAGGCACATTGACGTCTTAAAACACGAAACGATCGGAAGGTCAAAAACCTGTGTGATCATAGATATATAGAATCCTCATTAGTGCATTACCACGGATCAGTCAAATGAGGTCTCTACATAGTTATATCTATGATTGTACCGTTTTTTTTGTTTTTGTTTTTTGTGTGTCTTAAGACATCAATGTGCCCCCACAAGCCACAGGGTTTAATATGGATTAGTATATCTAAGAAAGAAACATGTGACATAAGAAAAAAAACTGAAAGTCCATGAACAAAACTAAACAGGGGGGTGTTTCCCAAAGAACAACGTTACTCACTTCTTAATTACCATAGTATGTTGCATCTTTGAAGAAATCAACTATCTCGAAACCGTATTGTCGTAAAATCTGTCAATCAACCACGTTGGTTAATGATGTCACACAGGTGGTGGAGTAATAACTTATTTTAATGAATTATTTTGAGATCGAATTCCTGCTACATTTATTGCTATAAATTCTAGACATGGCACCTGAGGACTGATTCTTATTTTTCTCTTATTTTGCATTTTTTCCAGATGCAAGTTATTTAGCATTTTTTCCAGATTCAAATAGGCTCGTTCTTACGTACTAGAGCACGTCCACATATGCGCACTCTTCAAAAAAGGTGCTGTAAAGGTCCCCTGGCATGAAATTTAAATTGTATGAGCTTTTTCAACATTAGTTCCCCTAAATATTGTCCACAAGTGGCTAGAAATCTCGATTAGTGTAAGTTCTGGCTGTCTGTCTTTGCCTTTGAGAAAATGCGAGCTCAGATGAGCCGATCTTGAATTTTCCTGTTATGATGTCATAGCAGAAATGGTTACGCCCATTTCCTCCACCCAGAGAATTTGTTACGCCCAGACCAGTGGTATATTTGTTTGTCCTTGAGAGATCATGGCATGTGAACAATCGAAACATGACAGTTTCTCAGTGTTTGGATGTACAAATGTATAAACAGAAGTCTTTTTTCAGTTCCTTCATCCGAGCCTCAGAAGAACCAGTGGGTTCATTTTATTTTCTCTGGAAATTTCCTGATCTGTGATCAGTGATTTCTGATGTGTAACTAATCATTCAAGTTCACACAGACTTTCTTTCTAAATCATTTAATGCTGTTAATGCATCGCTGCATCAAGCCAGTGACTAAACCTCTGTAAGTAGCATGAAACAAATCTGTTATTTGAATGATCACAGAGAACGATCAAAAAACACTCAATCACACCTTGCGAGTGTATCTGCTCACATACTGTTATTTGTGGTCAAAGCATTTTATGAGAGAAATAGTATTACAATGATGAGATCAAAACATTTACACATCAAAAGACTGCCTATGTATTCAATGCTCAAAGGAGGAAGAAGACAGGGTCGGCATGACTGGAACTCGTGTTTATTCAGAACTCTCAGATACAAACAAAACTTTGTTGTGTGTGTGCTCGTGACTCTTAAGCCCCACACACTGCACACCATCACTCAAAAAATAACAAACATTGGACAAACTCAATTTAATTGAGGGCAGGTTTTCCATCTAATAAATATGTGTAGCCCCAACACAATTTTGGACAATATAACTGAGTTGGTCCAACTCCATTTAATCAAATAAAGGTTAATGATAGTTATATACTTTTTCTATATGTAGCAGGGTGAGTAAGTTCCCTCCCCTGTATTTAGTGATGGCCTATCAGCATTTGAGACCTGTCTATTTAAAACCCTGTGTCCTACCTGAGGGTGCGTCATTTCAAGCTCCGCCCCCAGGGCGAGGGCGCGCCACCATTCAGTGAGGGAATGTTTGGTCTGCAGCCCTGCGGTGACGTGTGTGTGTGTGTGTGTGTGTGTGTGTGTGTGTGTGTGTGTGTGTGTGTGTGTGTGTGTGTGTGTGTGTGTGTGTGTGTGTGTGTGAGCCTGTTTATGTGGTTTATGAGGACACAAATTTGTATAACTACATGGATATTACACTGCTATTACACTATAAATGTGGTTTATGAGGACATATCAAATGTCCTCATAATTCAAATGGCCTTAAAAAAACATACTAAATGATGTTTTTTTTGAGAAAGTAAAAATGCAGAATGTTTCCTGTGATGGGTAGGTTTAGGGGCAGGGGCAGTGTAAGGGGATAGAAAATACAGTTTGTACAGTATAAAAACCATTACGCCTATGGAGAGTCCCTGTAAACCACATAGACCAACATGTGTGTGTGTGCGCGTGTGTGCGTGTGTGCAGGCTTTTGTTATGTGTAGGTAAGCTAAATGCTATTGTTTGTCCATGTTAATATGTTGCTTGTGGTAACTTGCGTTCATTCAATTCCAGTGGTTTAATGTAAACATGAGCCGCAGTGATTCTTGCTGTGAGTAATTGTACAGCTATGCGTTTCCGTGACAATCACTCGGTACGTATGGTTAACCTTTTTGACTAACGTTTCAATTTAGTGAGCTAACCAATTGTTGTTTTAGCAGGAGAATCAGTTCCTTCACGGACGCTCGGCATAGAAGATGCTGGGGTGACTGTCTCCTGCATGAAACGCGTTTGAGCTCGCGCTGCTGCTTTGTTGCTATTACAAGTCCGACTGTTTTATTGCCACTCGGTTTTCCTGAAAGTCTGCTGTTACCACAGTTTCATTTCTGTGCTGTTCAGTTTTATCTTCTTAATAGTAACTGTTTCTGAGATTATCGCCTTTGAGGTCTGAGCGGCCTTGCTGGCCGATCTGTTTCTGCCAACTGCCACCTGTTTGATTCTAGTGGCTGTATATCAGTACTGTGTGCATTCAGTCAACGTATGTCACCTCACTCTGACATTGTAACTGGACTGCCAGAAGTCCGAGTGAATGTTAAGTGTGTTAAGTGTGAATTTGTCTTTAATTTAATTTAGGGATATTTTCAATTGTTAATGTTTCATTTTGTATTGTTATTTTTGGTGTCTGTTCAGATTCTTTCTTTGTGTTTTTGTTTTGTTACAGGAGCTGAGAGTTTCTGGAGGGTGACGTCCTGCTGCCATAGTGTGGTGTTCACACTTAGTGCTGTGTGTTTTCTTGTATCCAATCTTCACGTGTGGTATGGGCGTGTATTGTATCACGGGAACGTTCTAAATTGGACAGTGGGCCCAACCCTCCAGATACCTCCGCTTCTGGTCATTTTGTAGTATGTATTGTGTATATGCATGTGTCGGATGCAGATTGGCGACTCCTGCTTTGAAGTTGTCTTTTATTCAAGATTGATACAATAAAGTGGTCATTTTTCATTTTTCAGGGTGGCGTAGTTGCTGAAATAAATCTGTAACCCCTCCCGTCGGAATGCCACATTTACTTGTCAAACTTAAATTAAAATATTTGATTGGAAAATCAATTATAAGTTTCATTCATCAAATATATATATATATATATATATATATATATATGAAAATTTAAGAAAAGGCTGGTGTAACTCCTGACATTATAGTGATCACTGAGTGCCCAAAGCCTAAGCACAAACGCCACTCTTCAGCATAATACCCATAGAATTCAAAACCATTACAGAAACTCCTCGAAATGTCCAACATAACTGAACATAAAACACTAACATTAACCATGTTCCCTTTTTAAGAACCACATCTTCCCTTTTTAAAGGGGTACTTCAGCGCTGGGAAGATTAATCTGTATTTAAACTGGGTCATCAATGTAGAAGAAATGTGAAATTATTTTTGAATTTGGTGTCTTCTAGAATGAGAAAAGAGAGAAAATGTATTTTTGTCCCATGGGGATGAAAGACTACAATTCCCAGAATGCCTCGCTGCCCTGTGAGGCCATTCCCAACGCCACCAACTTGATTACAGTGACTGAGTTAGAGAAGACACTACACTTAAAAACTGAACGTGTGTGTTCAATATAATGAGTGAGTCACCGCGCGAGTCTCACAGCACTGAGCACTAACTGCAGGAGTGATGAGAGCTGAGGTAATCGCGACTACACTCGCCTCGCGGCATACATTCACAACGCGAGTTCAGTCTGGCGCATTTCAGTTCATGCCTTTGCAAGCTTAACTTTCATAGAAATTAATTTGAGAAGTTAAAAGACTTACATTGCACACCATAGCTCCGTTTAAATGAGTGCCTGTAGCTGTGGGCTGAGCTCTCCCTGCAAGCTGAGTGTTATCTCCCCTCCCCCATGCGCGGATTCAAAACATGAGGAAATGGCTCCCTCTGCTGGTTGTAGTCTTTAGCCTTTGGGAAAACATTCCTCCTATGATGCAAAAATCGTCAATTTGCATCATAGGAGGAATTTTTCCAGAAATAAAATGCATAAATCTCTTGTCTCAGGGAGATATGAGGGGGGAAAGCACAATAATTTGAATATACTCCAGGGTTTCTACTGATACAAAGCCATATGCTAATCGCTGAAGTAACCCTTTAACCTGATAACCGTCACGAGGACGAGGACGTGCTGAAACTCTCTTTGCTTAAATTAGCTCAAAATTACTATCAGATGTAAGTAATTACCTTGACAAACTATACATCATTAAAAAGATCTAAGACTAAAGTTTAATTTTGTTACCTCTGTTTTATTCTCAAAGTCTTATAATGACCGTAATGTGTTAATATGTGCCAGGAGTTATGAATATGATCTTGGGCGTCGCTACCTTTTGATTGTAATATGCGCGTCATTTGCTCCCATTCATAAAAAACTCCTCCTTGGTCGTCATGAAGACACTCGACAAAACAACTTCCCTCAGGGCTTTTACTTCAAATGTGTGCAGATGTGGAGAAATATTGATAGATTCTCACATGTTTGAGTCAAATTTCTATACAGAGAAGTATTATTTATTCAATCTTTATCCAAAATCCGCGGATGTGTGATTATGAGCGCAGTATACTGTGATATGCTGTGTTTTCAATTCATTCTGGCAGCCGGAGGGCGCTGGAAAGCTGTACTACTGAAAATTCACTCCCCTATGCATAGATGAAGAACAGACACACCATGTGACATTCAGGAAGTATCTGACATGACCAAAGCTGCTTTCTAGCGATCGTCAGATGGCTATTTTATGCAGATAGACACGTTTTAAGACAATAAACACACAATCGCGGCAATATATGGTTGGTCTGTGTTCTTTATGCCATGTTGGGTGGTTTCATAATAGATGATATTTATAATGCAATGCTATTCCACATAGCTTTTAGCATTGTATATTTTCTGTCAGATTTTTTGACCCGAAGCTACATGAGATCACATATTGTTATATAAAACACTCTACTTATAAATTATAAAGTGATATGAAGCAAGTTTTGAATAAAACAGGATTTTAATCGTATAAATTGTTGTTTTGCTGGTGTGCTAAGCTAACATGCTAGCTTGCCCTAGATGCACCTGCCACTGAGTAAATACTTTATTTTTATGAACATTTTCTAAATGTAAAACTACTGAAATGCTTATTTGGACGAAATGCATTCAATAGAGTCTCAGTGAGGGTAAAGTGAGAGGTTTGATTTAGAAATGAGGTTTGAATAGAACAGTTTGAATAGAGAATCGTTAGTAATTATAATGCAGACAAAAGAATAATAATTAGAGCCATAACCAGTCCGCAGAAGTGTGAATGTGTGTTGGGGAGACAAACTGAATGGGGCAGTTTGCACCTCTAAACAATAGAGGCAAAATAGAGAATGAAAGCTGAGAAGACATGGCAATAAACATCAGTTGATATTTCAGCGATATCTCAAAATAAAATCACATGAAACGATCTTGTAAAACGTTTAATAAAATTCAGAGTTTTAGACTGATCATCTTCAGATCTGAAATATAACATGGTCAGACTTGTGGCTTTAGCTGTAGTGCATTTCTAGATTTCTCCAAGGCCCACTTCAATTTTATTTTCATAAAGATATATCAGACAAATAAATTTCTAATAACTTTACAAAACTTTGAAGCTTATTATAGCTTTTTTTTATTATAAAAAATATTATCATTTTGACTTTACAGTAAACTGCCAGGTGTCTGCTTTCAAATGAGACCATAATTATGCTTTTAGTGCAAAGGATTCACAAACTGTATTTGTTTTATTCTGAGTATACATTTCTTAGGATTTTTTCAAAATTTAGAAATCAGCTTAACAGGTTAAGAATGACTTCAGTGCCGTTCTTTGTTCTTTTCTCCGAGAAAAGCTTAACTCCAAGTATTCCAGAGTCGCGGCTAAAGCTGATTCAAAAGACCATCGTTCTCCAGCCTCTGTGTTTACTAGAAGCACGCCAGCGCAACTCGGCCGTCATTATGTTAAGCCCCGCACACCGACTCTAAACACGATGTGATTAGCCTGACCAGAGTTTGGTTTTTACAGCTCCGATGTGTATTGCTAGACGATACTCGCGGCAGATTAGATTTGCTGCTGCTAGGGTGCGTCTAGATTTCTAGGCTAATAGGAAACAAAAAAACTGCGTAGCATATGCACTGCAAAACTCATTTTGCTGTATACATTCCACAAGATTGCACACTTGTGCTATTGATACGCATCACTATGTGATCGTGTTGCATATCTATGAAGAGCCTGAATTTTTTGAGAGAGAGAGAGAGAGAGAGAGAGAGAGAGAGAGAGAGAGAGAGAGAATTAGTCTGTTTTCTGAAATAATTGGTACAGTGTTTCTGTCTTTTAGATAAGTCCCATAAATATGATATAACTAAAGACTCTTCAGGAATATGAAGGATGCAATACTAGTACTCAATATTAACATGAGATTGGCAAAAACTGTGTGGTATGTACCCTTTAAATGTAAAAATCTAACTGGGCTTGCAACTAGGTTGGTTTGAGGACAGGGAATAGGGATTTGGGGTGGAAACGACTGACAACATACCTTTTATTTCTCCTTATGTTAGTTTCACAGCCGCAGGTGTCAGCAGACAGGTGGCGGAAGGGACTGAAACACGTTTGACTGTTTCTCTTTCCCCGTTGAGCTAGAGGATGTGTTGAGGTGTCGTTCTAGAAACATGTCCTACTTGGCGAAATCACAAAGCAGATTGCGGATTGATTTTCATAGTCTGGCTTCTTGTTCCAACAATTAGTCTTTCACAGTTGAACACACAGCGAGCCAAACTCTCTAATGCCTGCTTTGCAATTTCTGCAATCCTATAAGATTAAGACGAGGATGACACCTATTGAATCGTTGGCTATGATGCAAGTTCCTATAGAATAATAAAACGTCATCAGCATGCACTAGTGGTAAACAAAAAGAGCAAGATGAATTGCACTTTGGCAATTGTGGCTTTTATGTGCACTGAAAAAAAGAGGATAAAGCAAAAGAGGAGAATATGGACTAGGGAAAAAAGGCCAACTTGGCATGTCAACCTTTCAAATGGAGCTCTTATGTTTTAGAGTCATTTTGCATTTACACTCTTAAAAATAAAGGTGCCAGGAAGAACCAAAAATGGGTTTTCACATGGTGATGCCATAGAAGAACCATTTTTGGTTCCCCACAGCAAGCACATTGTGAGATGATCATGCTAAATTTGAGACACTTTCAGGAAACCTTTCTTGGGTCGCAAGACGTGACAACGGCCATTTTTGAACCTCTCTCACTGTATGCAATAGACAGCCGTTTAGGAGCCACAACAACAGAAATTGCCATGATTGGTCATCTTTTATCTGGGACAGCCCAAAATGGTACAGTGTGTCCCGGGCATAGTGCTCAGACTCTACCTAGTTATATATTTACAGCATTAGGAATCAGAGATATATGACTCATTTTGGCCAGTTTAGCACAATCCCTACATCACGTGTTTGACCTTGTAATATTTCCCAACTCATTTACTCTGCTAATGTGTCGTATTGACTATCAATCACTTAACGTCTCTGCTCTCAGCAGAGTGAATCTAACTGCTTTAACCTTGAAAGTGACCCTATCAAAAGATCAGTTAATCTACTGCTATATTCTTCCTAATAACGGCCTTTTCTTCCTAGTGCAGCGCTCTAAATCACCAATAGTTGAGGTGACATTGATGCTGGATATATATTGGATTGATCCATTTAAGAGCTATAAAAGAGATTTTGGGCAATGGCCAGTGCGAGGGGGTTGTGCGAAGTCAATTTGAACAATTTACGGAGGCCATGACTTTCCCACTTTGGCGAATCAAAGCAGCGGTGACATCATACTGTGATAATTTATGGGTGCTTATGAACACTGAGTCATAGGGTGATGACAGATGAGCAGTTTCACATATCAAGTGCATTCTGGGAAGTTCACTTTTATAGTGTTTTAATAACACATAACTGTTGTCACTGTACTTGTTGGCAACAGAAGTGGAACTGGATATTATATGTCTGGGATCTGCAGTGTTGTGTTGCTCTGAAGACTCTCAAATAAGCCAGTTCAGCTGTATTTTTTATTTTATTTTATTTTTTTGGTTGGAAGTACTTTGTTCTATATTTGTTTTTATTTGTGTCACACCAATAATTACATTTTTGATAGCTGAATAAGTGCAATTCAACTTTAATCCCCAAGGTGGAAATGCCTGAGACACAATGATGAAGTGACGTTTCACTAGTAGTTATCGCAGGCAGAAAACCAATGGAATAAGAGGTATCCTCAGCAAAACTTGAAATCGCTCAGTGATTTACTGCAGAGCAAGAACTGAACGCAATCAAATATTTGTCACTGTCAATCGATGGTGGATCTGGTGAAGAAACTGTCAGCGATCAAAATATTGATTTTGAAGATGTTGAAAATTTTCGTTTTGAGAATATGTTCAAGATGGCAAATATGAGCTAGATGTCAAATATAAGAAAGGAGCTCTGACGATGACATTATTGAGGTATAAAACATCTGCTCAAACTGAACCCTACTTAGCTCAAAAAGATAATAAAATATGCTTTTTTATTTGTATATGTTACTCTAATATCAGGAAAGTTGTATATTATCATGACAGGTAGATCCAGTTCACTAAATACCCTAATATGTAATAATGATTGATGAAACATTCATTCATTCAAGGGTTAATTCAATTTGAAGGTATGGATTTCTTAGTATGTTAGAACGGATCCCAGGAGGGATTTATTTTTTGCAACATTTATACAGATGGACAAGCAGTTGGTAAAACAGTTGCTTTGCTTATTAGTTTAAGTCCTTATGATTATGTAAATGTGGTCATTAGATACGTACAACTCAGGATTACATTAACCCAGGGTTAAAAGATAGCCTACATCTTCAAGTGTGTAATGCTATATATGTTAGTAATGCTATATATGTTATCAAGGACCTTTTTGAAATGTGATTCAGCACAAACCTAATCACTCTGTATCAAACCTTGAAGAAAGTCAAGTATCTCAAAACTAATACTGACATAAAACCACAATATTGTATGCTCAAGTACAAACATTCAATGTATATGCATCCCTGAAGCTGCCATTTAAGACAGCAGAATGTTACCGCTTCTTGATATAAAATAGCACAGCTTGTTTTACAGCCTGATGGCTGCCATTGATCAAATAAATATCCCAACTCTCGGAATGGTAGAGCAGCCCTCAAGGAATTTCATCCAGAAATGGTGTGTTTGGATCGACAGTCCATTACAATATTTCACTTTCATTGCCCCAGGTGTCATCTCAGACACCACCACATGACTGCAAAAGACAGAAATTACATCTACTGTGTTGCGGAAATAAAAAAGTGACAGATTAGATTAGAATTTTAAATTCCCAGCATTTAAACAGAAATCTTTCAGAGATGTCAATGTAAAATGGTTTTATAAAGCACTTTAATTGCATTTGACCCTTTTTCATTTGCTTTTGACAGATATTTAAATAAACTTTCTTTGCCTTAAAACAATATTTATTTGAATGTTTGACTAAAAATAAAATAAAAATATGAGTGATGTTTGACAAAACCTGCCACCAATGTGCTAGAATGTTATGGGTTGTTGCCAGGGCGTTGTTATGCGGTTTCTTACTGGCCCAAGTCAAAGGAATCCACCCTAAAGTGTTTTTAGTCCCCCTTTCAAATGTAAGTCAACGTGATTCTCTCACCAATTTTACCACCCGGAAAAATGTAAATGGTGCAGAAGAGTTACACACTGATATTTTTGTACTTAAGGTTACGGATTTGAACTGCACGTATTATGACAGATGTGCCTTTTATGATTCTATCAGTGTCTTCCAGTTTTAAGTTCTCATGATGTTGGTGTTGTACATCCTGGGACAATTTCTACCCACACACTCCCATTTCCCATCATTCCATTCTTTCATCTCCTTCCATCACTTGAGAATGCTCATTTCCAAGTTAGTCTAAATGTTCCATAGCCTCTGGATATGTACGTGTGTAGACAGAGAAAGAGACAGATTTAGAAAGATCTCTATGATTTAGGAGTACATTTCACAGTTTACCTAATAGAAAATAACTTTTTTTTCTAACAGAAAGAAAACAAGTTAATTATCTGCATACAGAAATTTTAAGCCCTAATATATGGTAACACTTTATTGTGATTGTCTACTTTAGACATTCAACAAATGTAAGTAACTTTGTCAACTAACTCTTATTAGAATAGACTGTCATAGATTGTTAGTAAATTTTAGAGTTAGGTGTTAGGGTTCAGATTAGTATAATAAGTTGACATGTAGTTGCAAAGTTACTTCTAGTCAATAGAACGTCTGCAGGAGGGGCATCAGAAAAAAAGTAATAGAAGATATTAAGTCTACTTACACAGTCGAAGACCCGATATTAAGTCTACAATTATACAGTCTAGTAATATATATAATAATTCAATAATTTGGAGGGGTCTTCCAATACTATATATATATATATATATATATATATATATATATATATATATATATATATATATATATAATAAAGCACCTAGGCATGCAGATGCATCTACAAACATTTGTGAAAAAATGGGTCGCTCTCAGGAGCTCAGTGAATTCAAGCGCAGTATCGTTATAGGTTGCCATCAGTGCAATAAGTCCATTCGTGAAATGTCCTTACTACAAAATATTCTACGGTCAACTGTTAGTGGTATTATAATAAAGTGGAAGCGATTGGGAACAACAGCAACTCATCCATGATGTGGAAGATCATGTCAAATCAAAGAGCGGGGTCAGCGCAAAAGGGTGGGCCGACTCTACTGTATATTAAACCCTACGGATTAAGAATGGGATGTAAATATTATTTATATAGTTAATGTGGATGAAAAGGCAGACTTTTGCCAATATATTGTATCTAGGCAAATATGAGCTGTGAGGTTGTTTAGCAAATACACAGTGAATCTACAGATTTCAGTTGATTTTCTAAAAGTTTTTGCTAAATTGTTGAAATCCTATAAAAAACTACACTACACATAATCCTGAAGAGAAGTCAACCAATCAGGGATGTCACTGTTACTACGGTAACCCTGCCAGAGCTCAACAGCAGCTGTCCACTCCCATAAAGTATTGCAGATTATGAAATCAAGCCTCAATACACTCTTATGAAGCCTATATGTTTGAATGTGTTTTTTCCCTTTAAACTTCAAATATAAAATTTAAGTGAATAGTTTGATATTTACCTGTTGTTTTTGACTACATCATGTGCAGTGCTTTATGAGATATTACAGTAATGTTATTATGGTTTTAAAAAACTTTAACCTTAAAAAAGGTTTATATTTCCTTGGCAACTAACTGAAATAAAATAAGTTTATGTTGAAAACTAAAATTACTTAAACTAAAACTGAAATAAAATACATTAAAACTACACATGCACATAGCAAAATTACTAAAACTAAAATAGTTAATAAACCATACATTAAATGATATACATTATACATACTATATGAAATACAAAATAACACTAGTGCATTACTTCATTAAAGATATTGACTACAGTGTTTCACTTCCAATCAAAGGTTGTAATCTTGTAATTTGCCTCAGAGATGGTTTGTTTGGTTCATAGCTTAAACTATGTATTGAAGAATTTTGATCTATATAGAGAAATTAATGGGCAAAACACTTTTTCAATACAATTCAGTAACACGTATGCTAACAATGTAATCTTTTAAGAGTTTTTTAGCAGGAAGTTCATCAGTCTGGAACTGATGGTGGTTTAGAAAGGTCTGGTGTTTACAGTCTTACCGCAACACACCACACACATTTCATGCTCGTACCTTCTGCTCGGCTTTTAATTACCAGTATGGCACCCTCCACGCGCGCTGGCTCAGACCTCCGACCATCTGCGGCACCAGTCAGGGGACCAGACCAATGAGCCTCATTTAACACGTCCTCCAGCCGACACTTGAGCTAGCGTTCAGACCCAGTGTGTGTGAGCATCTCGTGTCAATGGACTATCACAGTTTATATAATCTAATATGAAATTCAAAGATTAAAGTAATCCGATTATTCAGATCTGATGTTCATCACACTATCTATTGGGATTCAAAGCAGTGAGTGTTTAAATCCGCTCAAACCTGAGAAAATAAAAAGAACACAGCTTCACTGAAGGCCATGTGCATTTTTTAAACATAGCCTCTCTTTGCACAATACAATGTTTTGACCTCTTTTATCAGTGCATGATTTGTAATCTAATACATTTTGATTTTTGCATCACATAACCAGCTGTGTGGCTTTTCTAGTAAGCTTGCTCAGTAGCTCACCTGGTCCAGCATTGCTAGTGTCAGCTATTCTGTTTTTATCTTATGTTTACTTGTGCTAACACTACTGGTTAGGTTTAGTGTAGGTGCTACGTTTTTTTTTAAACGTGATAGAGCATTACATTTTCAGCGCCACTCAGTAAACATTTAACTTCCAAACTGCAACAATACGCAAAACATTGCCAGATTCACATTCATCTTTAGAATAAAACTGATCATGCTTTTAGCACCATTCACTGGACATTTAAAGGTCCCGTTCTTCGGGATTCCATCTTTCAAACTTTAGTTAGTGTGTAATGTTGCTGTTAGAGCATAAATAATACCTGTAAAATTATAAAGCTCAAAGTTCAATGCCAAGCGAGATATTTAACAGAAGTTCCCTTTCAAAGCCTACAGCGAAAGGCCGGTTTGGACTACAGCCCTGCACTTCCCGACAGGAATGACGTCACTAGAACCGTTTGTTGACTAACCCTCCGCCCACAAGAATACGCAAAATAGGGGGCGTGGTCTTGTTGCTCTCTCACGTGGAGAAGAGCGCGCATTCAGCGCTTGCATCTCCCCGTTATGGTAAGAGGCGGGACCTTTCCGGGCAAAGTGTGCTAAGCTGCTGTCCAATCACAACACGGGAAGCGCTGGCCCAATCAGAACTCGTTACGTTTTTCTGAAGGAGGGACTTCATAGAACAAGGAAATCATCAGGCCGTCTTTAGGACAGAGAAAACAGCGCTGTACAGATAAGTAAATTGTGTGAAAAATACTGCTTTTTTACACACGAAACATGAACTCATGTTATATTGCACACTGTAAACATAATCAAAGCTTCGAAAACACGCAAAGAACGGGACCTTTAACTTTGAAAGTGAAATGTATTAGAAGCAACATAATATTATTTTGCAGAAATGTCAACACAGGCACATGTATCTTATCACAGCTAATAAGTTAACATAAACCTAATACACCGGTGTGGCCAGTCGGGGCTGGTAATCACTACGTTATGGGGACAAAATGTCCCCACAAAGATGGCAATATCCGAAATCCTTGTGTCCTTGTGGGGACATTTTTTGGTCCCCATGAGGAAAACATCTTATAAATAATACAGAAGGAGTTTTACTGAGAAAGTAAAAATGCAGAATGTTTCCTGTGATGGGTAGGTTTAGGGGTAGGGGCAGTGTAAGGGGATAGAAAATACAGTTTGTACAGTATAAAATCCATTACGCCTATGGAAAGTCCCCACAAAACATGGAAACAATACGTGTGTGTGTGTGTGTGTGTGTGTGTGTGTGTGTGTGTGTGTGTATGTGAGCCTGTGTGTGTGTGTGTGTGTGTGTGTGTGTGTGTGTGTGTGTGTGTGTGTGTGTGTGTGTGTGTGTGTGTGTGTGTGTGTGTGTGTGTGTGTGTGTGTGTGTGTGTGTGTGTGTGTGTGTGTTGTTTTTTAATAAAGGAAACTGACCCCAAATACCCTATGAGGGTAAAGCACACGTATAAACTCCAACAGTTGTGTTTAAAAGCATCCTGGGATGCACCTCACTGAGTTGGTTGTGCAGAAGATATATATGTAGATTTTATGCTGTTTGAAACTCCCTCTCCACCCTTTCTGCAAAGTTTTGAACACTGCATGAGGTCTTAGAAACTTAGTGACTAACATAATCCCACATTAAACCCAAACCTCAAAATTTCCTTTTCTAGAGTAGCAATTCCCAAAAGATCTCACACTAACTCCTCCCTGCCTTCAACCAGGCCCACACACACACACACACATCCAAGTCTGTTGTCAGAGCAGTTCCACTGGGCTGAATTTGATCCAAAAACATCCTGACACTCAATTAATTTCATGTGGTCTTACTTCACAGACAGGCCCCCTAATTATACGTCAGTTCCACAATTACACCCTTTGCGATGCTGAGTGGGTGATGGACAGAACTGCAAGTTGTTACACATATGTCAGTGAGGGTGAACCTAATCCCTTTCCCCAGGGAAAATGTTTGCTCTTGGTTGCATGTGTTTTGCAGAGATGCGTTAAGCTAACTTCAATCACACAGACAGATGTGAACAAACAAGTAACCCTCAACGCCCAACTCCAAACCAGCTCCCTTACTGTGGGCTGAAGCGTTTGCCCGGGGAAACCAAGTTCTCATCAATGCACCACAAGAGAACCACATGAGATCAAATGTTCCGGTGGAATTTGCACTTTGTGGAAATGGTGTTTTGCTTACATTTATATCATTTCAGATCTCCTCCTTTTGCAGATTTGAGCTAAATTACAATAACTTTGATTTCAGGTTCCATCGGAAATTAATGGGATGTCAATGGGAGGAAAGAGGACCTGGTTATAGGCAATAATTTAAACACATACTGATGGAAGTAAAACGTGTAATGGATGATCTGCCCCACATTCTGTTTGTACCTCTGTAAACATTTGACTTACACTTCATTGTTCTGCAACAGTATGTATACTTTTAATCCCCATCACGGCTGGTTTGAAACTCATTTGGTAAATATAATTTAAATAGATAACGAGTGAATCATAGATACATTTTTGATGAGGGAATATTTTGATGAGTTTTTATTTTTATTTTTAACACTGATAATAATCAGAAATGTTTATGAAATGTTTATCTTACAGACCCCAAATGTTTGAACAGTAGTTCATTAGTTTATTCAACACCAAAGCCATTATGAGGAATTATGGTTTACAAAGCAACATTTCTATGAAAAATATTATATTATAAAATAATATAATTAAAATTTGCTGTTTAGCCATTTTAACATACAACATAAGGCATACTATTATGACCACCTTTACGAATAATGTGTTGGTCCCCTTTTTGTTGCCAAAACAGCCCTGACCCGTCGAGGCATCATAGAGTCCACTAGACCCCTTAAGGTGTGCTGTGGTATCTGGCACCAATATGTTAGCAGCAGATCCCTTAAGCCCTGTAAATTGCGAGGTGGGGCCTCCATGGATCGGACTTGTTTATTCAGCACATCCCACAGATGTTCGGTTGGATTGAGATCTGGGGAATTTAGAGGCCAGGTCAACACTTCAAACTATATGTTGCTCCTCAAACCGTTCCTAAACCATTTTTGCTTCGTGGCAGGGCACATTATTCTGCTCAAAGAGTCCACCAGGGAATAGCATTCCCATGAAAGGGTGTACATGGTGTGGAACAATGCTTAGGTAGGTGTATGTGTCAAAGTAATATCCACATGGATGGCAGGACCCATGGTTTCCATGCCGAACATTGCCCAACGCATCACTGCCTCCGTCCATGTGTTTCTCAGGTAAATGATGCGCACACACCTGGCCATCCATGTGATGTAAAAGAAAACATGATTCATCAGACCAGGCCACTTTCTTCCATTGCTCCGTGGTCCAGTTCTGATGTTCAGGTGTCCACTGTTGGGTCAATATGGGATATACGCAACAAACTGCAAAGCACTGTGTCTTCCATACCACACCATCAGAACCGGCATTAACTTCATAAGCAATTTGAGTCTGTTGGATCGGACCACACAGACCAGCCTTTGCTCCCCACGTGCATCAGTGAGCCTTGGCCACCCATGACCCTGTCGCCGGTTCACCACTGTTCCTTCCTCGGACCACTTTTGATAGCTTCTAATACCACCATTCCTGCTTCTAATAGACCAGTTTTGAAGACAAAATGTTCACTTGCTGCCTAATATATCCCACTCTTTAACAGGTGCCGAAATGAAGAAATAATCATTGTTATTCACTTCACCTGTCACTGGTCATAATGTAATGCCTTTTCAGTAAAACCACTGCTAGAGAAAATTAGCATTTTTGACACAACAGTTTGTGAGATATCGTAATTGTGTGGACTTCCATGCATGATACCAGGTCTGGTGTACTCTGCACTTTTTCCTCTGTCATAGACTTTGGGGGCTTGGGGTTTGCTGGGGTATATAGTAGGCAAAGGATTGCACTTTTCTGAATTAAGCTTCTAAGGAAGTAACTGGGCTTTGAGTTGCCACATAGTATCTCCTTTAGTCCCTCTCATTTCTTTGTTTCTCAAACTCCTTTTCTATGTCGCTGTCATTTGGGACTGACACAAACACTGCTGTTCTACTCTTGTTTATGTCAAGCTGAATAGCCACTATTCATTATACTGTCTAGATCAGGAAGTCCCTCATCTTAGTTTTTAGTTTGACCCACTACTCACTTGGATGTTTCACAGCTGTGCAGCTGTGGGTATTTTAACCCCATCACAAAAAGTTTAAAATTTCATTTTATAATGTCAATTTTTGGTTCCCCAAAGAACCGTTCAGAGATCAGTTTTTAAAAGCGTTTTTTCCCCACTATAAATAACCTTTTGTACAATGAAAAGATTCCATGGTTGTTAGAGGTTCTTCATGAAGCCTTAGATTCAAATAGATGTATTTTTTAACCCTCTGGTGCTGTTGGATCATTTTTATGTCATCGTAGATTACAAAATTTGTAATAGTTTTGGCACTTGCTGGTCTTGAAAAAAATAGTCACACTTGTAATGTTCTCGGTCAAATATGACGGCATTGGAAATGGGAGACAAATTCATCTTGTGGAAATGTTTGGTACTGCTTACAAACAAAATGTTACTGAAAGCTTTTTTTTTTTGATATTTCAACCTCAAATTTGGAACACAGCTTGTTTAGATTTTTCTCACAGTTTTAGCATAAAACATGTGTGTGTGTATGTATATATATATATATATATATATATATATATATATATATATATATATATATATATATATATATATATATATATATATATATATATAATAGATTAACGGCGATATTTTTTTTTATCGCCCGATAAGAGTCTCACGTTAATGCAGCACGTTAACACCGATAACAGCCCACCACTAATATATATATATATATATATATATATATATATATATATATATATATATATATATATATATATATATATATATATATATATATATATATATATATATATATGTGATGAATGAAACTTATAATTGTATAATTAGTATTTTATGCAGTTTTCATAATAATAGTTCTTTTCACTTTTTTCACTTCAGTATCTTCTTTAAAAAGACACCAAACTTAAAGTTTGTACACCAAAGCATTCAAAATATACAGTTTAAGTTTTCAAGTCTATGCTAAAAAAGTGGGATATCAAACATGTAATTAATGGATCTTAACTATTCTATAAATATAATTTGCTACCATAAAGATAAATGGGGAAAAAAAATCATTGAACTAACATACATTAATTTTATTGACAAAGAGTGTAGTATCACTGTAGTTTCAGTGAGTCTTGTAATTAATCACGTTAACAAAAATTTCTCTTTCAAAACATGTTTTGAATGTATGAACCGTGTTACATTCAAAATGTAGTTGAATAATACTGAGTGAAAGAAAATATGTCAATAAAGCCCTTAAAGAGATAGTTCTTCCAAAAATTATAATCACCCTATAATCACACTTACCCACTGTGATGTTGTTCCAAATCTGTTTGACTTTGTTCTGCAGATATGTTGGCCCTTAAACTGTTTTTGGTAATACTTTACAATAAGTTCTCATTTGGTAATGTTAGTTAATGCATTCAGAACAATTAACTAACAGTTAGCAATGTTTACAGCATGTAATAATCATTGTTAATGTTAGTTGATAAAATACTATTCTTCACTGTTTGTTCATGCTCGTTCACAGTGCATTAACTAATGTTAACAGATAACTATTGATTGTAAAAAATATATTAGCTGTAAGGCTGTGAAAACTAGCAAATGCCAGAGTGTTTGATTGAGAAACAAGGACTCCCTTAGAAAACAAAGGAAATTAACATCTGAACTCACTGTCGTGGCTTAAGTGTCTCTATCCGAGATGACATCACGCCGAGTTAATCATCTAAAGATCACCATTCCCTTCACTACCTCTTTAATCTCTCCTCTCTACAGCTACGGGTGGGCCTGGGTGGGCCTTTGCCGACCTGGCGGGATTTCCGCTGAACGTCCCCGGTTACGTATGTAACCTTAGTTCCCTGAGAACAGGGAACGAGACGCTGCGTCAGCTGACGCTACGGGGAACGCCTTCAGCGTGACAGGTGTCTGAAATCGCTATCAAATCACAATCCTACTGACCGTCGGCAGCTGGTGATGTCATCACCGTGCGACCAGGAAGTATAAAAAGGCACCGTGCCAACATGACAACATCCGCTTCGTCTGAAGGGACTGTGGGCAGGCACACCTTGAAGCATGGCCATGTGACGCAGCGTCTCGTTCCCTGTTCTCAGGGAACTAAGGTTACATACGTAACCGGGGACGTTCCCTTTCGAAAGGGAACTCGCGCTGCGTCAGCTGACGCTACGGGGAACGATATACCCACGCCGCCATGCTGAGGGGAGTGCACGCCCCTTACTGGCAGTGAGAACTGCCTGGACGAGTGTTCGCGGAAAGTCTGAACCACTCCCCCTCTAGCCACACAGGCTGCCAGTGACATCATTCCCTACGGTCATAGCCCAAGCTATATGCCTAAGAGAGAACCTAAACAAGTTTTACTGAGGTTTCCTACTCTCGGCTTGCTCGAGGGCCTGGGACCTACTACGTTCGAAGGAAGGAGTCCCTTAAGGGAATGTGGCTAGGGGACCCGAGGGCGCCACCAGCCGTCACTAATTCGGGAAAACCCCTCACCGAATGCCACCAGGGAGGCCTCACCTGGCATCACTTCTGTGGGACACCCCAGCTTGGCCAACCCTGTCTGTCAAAACAGAGCCTCCGGACATCGCTCTATTCATGAGCATCCAGACTGAGGGACTGCAAAGTGGCAGTGTCCTCCTCAGACCGGAACTCGGAGACGGGAATCCTGGAGAGCAGTACTCAGCTTAGTGCTTCTTACCCTTGCCATCGAGGGGAGTCTCTTCTGCTCGATCCTAGGATCTACTGAGCACATTTATTACAGGGGTGCTCAGGAGGCCTAAAAAAGGCCTATGGACTGATCTACCCGGGAGGCCCCGAGGGGGGCCTGCCCGTCTGATCAGACTCAAGCGGCCTTAAGCTCGCAGACGACCCTCAATGAGGGGAGCTCTTAAGCCAGCTTGGTAGGTAACCCATGCTGTAGGCTAGCCAGTCCCTGTCCTGAAGGGACTGCGCAGCAGAAACGGAGTCTCGTTGTGCTAGGGCATAAGCCCGCCCTTGAGTTATACCGGCGCAGGCCGGGACCCACCGGCGGGCAGCCGCTAGCTGTCAGCCCAAAGCCAGTTATACGTTCCTGTTCCAAGGAACCGTTTCCCCTCCAGGGAGGCCATGAGGCGCCTCCACCCAGCACCGTTAGTGTTAGCTGTTTGCTGTTAAAAGCCGCAGGAAGGTGGCTTTACTGGTTCCTCAGAGGGCTCATGAGGCTATAACGCCAGAAGCCACCCACGCTAATGGCTAGCGTGTCACCGAGACCTTGGTCCGGGAATCCTCTCCCAAAAAGGCCAAAAGAGGCCTGACAGCATAATACACTGGCCTAACGAGCGTCCCAGCTCGGGGCTCACCCTCAGGCGGCCTGCAGGCAGGTGGCTTTACTGGTTCCTCAGGGGGCTCGTGAGGCTATAGCGCCAGAAGCCACCCATGCTAATAGCTAGCTTGTCACCGAGACCTGGTCCGGGAATCCCTCCCAAAAAGGCCAAAAGAGGCCTGACAGCATAATACACTGGCCTACCGAGCGTCCCAGCTCGGGGGCTCACCCTCAGGCGGCCTAGAGCGGCCTACTTCCTGTCAGCCAACGTGCAAACTGTTGGGAGCTGTTGCGTTCCCGGGGCTCGCCTCCAGGGAGGCCTGTTTGATGCCTACGTACAGTCCGGTCTTCTTTTAGGGCGGCCCGGAGAGGCCTATTGCCGAATGGCAGTTCCCTATTAGATTGGTGACATACGGTGCTTATCCGATGGCAAATCCCACCGGAAACCCCGCAGGGCCGGGAAACGATCATAGGACGGCCTGAAGCGGCCCGTCCCTGATAGCAGACTATGCTAGCCGCCTGGCTAGCACCCGCGCACACTGTTGCAAGACCTGGGAACCGGGACTCACCCTACAGGCGGCCTCAAGCGGCCTAGATCCTGTCAACCAATGGTCGGAACCCTAGGTCACCCCCTCAGGGGACGCCATGTGAGGCGTGCTGAAACTCAGCGAGCCCTTAAAGTCGGGCTGACAGTGGCTGTCTGCTGGCTGATGAGGACTGGGTACCCAGTCACTACCTGGGGACTCATCCCCAGGGAGGCCGTTAGGGGCCTACTTATGACGAGGTTTCTGCTGCAGCCGACATCGTTGGGGAGAACCCTCCCTGCTCACATGGGCCACGATGTCGGAACTCACCCGCAGGGAGGCCTACTGAGGCCTACCACCTGACCCAGAGTTAACTGCCTGGACTGCCTTGGCTGGCGTCTCCCGCCAGCCAGCCTTCTATAGTCGGTCCGCCCCAGCGGCCCATAGCAGCCTTCTGCGACGGCGCAGTCTCTCAGGCAGCGCCTACCAGCGTGGACCTAAAACACAATGCCCACAGCAGTGCACTCAGCATAAAGCGCCTTGAACCCTCTAAAGCGAGGGGAGTACAACTTACGCCACCTGCCTCCAGGGCGGCCGTCTGGTCGTCCAGCGGTCCGCCGTCCGCGCAAGGGCATCAGCCGTGACAGTGTTTGGACTCCAGGGGAGCATCCTACCAACCGATGCTTTCAGATGGTTGCGAAGTACAGCTCGACCCGAGCCTAAAAGGTGAAGCAGAAGACACAGAGCAAAAAGTGAAAGATATTGAACACACACACACATAACCGGCCATTTCCTGAACCAAGCCGGGGGGCCGCCCAGAAGTGGCGGCCGCACTAGCTCTGGGGGGCGGGGCTAGCAAAACCAGTCTAACTGCGCACCGCGAAGAGACGCCTACCCCGTCCCCACGACCACTGGCTGAGTCGCGATTCATTCTGCTAAACACCTTTATGCATTAATAATAACCCCCAAATGCAGAAGGGGGGTGGGCATTGGCCGGACGACCCTACTGCGGGGAGGCCGGGTAGGGATATAAAGCTCCTACGGGACCACCGACAGGAGCCCGGGGCAACTGCCAGGGCGATAAGCCACCGCGAGACGCCACCGTCATCCCATCAACAGCCTAGGCCAACCTGATGCACTAGCATCGGTCTGATAATCCCACACACAACGGCCCTAAATAGGGCTGGGACAGACCTTACTGTAGTTCATGCGCTAGCCTAACCTCACAAATTAATCTAGATATTTCACTAGCAGAGGTGCCAACGCTACCCAGAGGTGGCTACAGCTAAAAACGTTCGCCAGGAGAACATACGTCAGTTTATATCGCCGCTACATGCCCGCGGCATGTGCGGTGGCCTCAACTGCTCATATTACACATATCCAGAAGAGAAACAGCCTTATAAACTACTGTTGCTACACAAGCAAACGTACAACCTACATAAACACACTGTGTTTATACAAAACATCGTTCTAGCCACCTTTACCGGGGAACTACAGGCCCACTGTTACACTTTACTTCATCTTTTGTAGACAAAATATCCCTCAGGGACGCATAGAGTCCAAACATACGGCATTAAAAAGAAGAATGTTTGCCCTAAAAAGGGGACTCACCCGCTGTCTTCCGTGCCTCATCGCTTCATGTAACATGCATGCTTCGGCGCACTAACCTGAGGGTGGGGCGCTTCATTCTCAAGCAAGGCCGATTTTGGAGGCGGCCGCGAAATCCCGCTATTCCCAGAGACGATGCACTGTGTGCGGGCAGAGCACACACCGGCCTGGCAGGCCGTCAGAGTCTCACATCCGCTCATCATCGGCCCGCGCGGCCTGGTGTGAAGCGCGCCCGGGGAGAGAAAAGAAACACAACAGAAAAACAAAGGAGGGGACATATTCACATCACTTCCGCGCCCTCGGGGGCGGAGACTCACCACCCCGCTTCCGGCGCTGGAAGCGGCTCTTCTCCCCGATGTCCCTCCTCCTGTTGCGGGTGTCCCGCCTCTTCTGCGTCCTACTCCTCCACGGAGGGGGCGCCCGAGAGGCTACGCTGCTGCGTTGGCCCAATCGATGATCCTCGGACCTCGAAGGGCCAGGGACACCCTCCTGCCTGGGCGCCGCCCCGGACCTCAGCGGAATACACGTTCTATACGCCGCTGAGCGCGCCCTCGCCTCTCTGAACTTTCCCACCACCGCCTCGACGGAGGTGCCGAAAAGCTCAGAGGGCGAGACCGGGGCATCAAGGAGAAAAGCCTTTTCTTTCCCCCCGATGTCCGCCAGGTTCAGCCACAGATGCCTCTCCGTGGCGACCATAGCCGCCATCGACCGTCCGATGGCGACTGCTGTGTGTTTGGCCGCCCGGAGAGAGAGATCCGTGGTGCGGCGCAACTCAGCCATCGCATCAGGGGGTAGGCCCTCCCCCTGATCGAGGTCCCTCAGCAGATCGGCCTGATAGGCCTGCAACACTGCCATTGTGTGCAAGGCCGCCGCCGCCTGACCCGCCGACGTGTATGCCCTGCCGTTAAGACGCGAGGTCGTCTTTAATGGTTTAGACGGCAGGGCAGGAGCTCTTAGTGTCGATGGCCGCCCAGACGCGAGATAGTTCGCGAACGTCTCGTCGATGGGCGGCATCGACACATACCCTGCCTCGGCCAATCCCTCGACATCAGCGAAGTTAAACCGCTGATGCCGATGGATTCGCGCTGAGTAGGGTTTCTTCCATGCCCCCACGACCTGCTCGTGAAGGTCGGGGAGGAATGGAAGGCTCCCGGGAGCTGGGCGGCTATGGTCGGGGAGAAACCGATCGCCCAATCTGTCTGGGCGGGCGGCCTCTCCCCTGGCTCTCTGCCACGGCAGCTGAAGTCTCAGCGCCGCGCGCCCCATTACATCATACAGCTCCCCATACACGGGGCAGGATGGCTGGGAGGATTCAGCCTCAGCTTCATTTTCCCCCACATCCACAGCCATCCTCTGATCGACCGGAAGAGCATGAGCTGACGACGAGGAGGAGTCTCCATCCGACTCCTCCTCCGTCAGCCTGCTCTCGCGACCTGGCTGATCATCCGCGAGAACTGTACTCTCCAGACGATGAGCCAGGTCCATCTGGGAGCCCCAGGACAGACGGCGCCGCTCAGCCTCAGCTTGAGCGGGACCGCTCCCAGATGCTGGCTCTTCTTCCCTCGAGAAGAAGGCCAGGCGAGAGCGGAGCGTCCTCAAGGGAAAACGCTCGCAGTTCGCGCAGGAGGCCCCCTCGAGAACCTCCCGCGCGTGCTCTTCCCCCAGGCAGAGCACACAAAGGGTGTGTGTGTCCTCAGGCGTAAGAAACCTGGGACACGGATCAGCGCACTTCCTGTACGCTCCCTTAACCTTGCGTGTGCACTTCATTTTACGACTTTCCAGCGAACCAGACAAAACAGTCCCTGAAGACGAAAGGATGTTGTCATGTTGGCACGGTGCCTTTTTATACTTCCTGGTCGCACGGTGATGACATCACCAGCTGCCGACGGTCAGTAGGATTGTGATTTGATAGCGATTTCAGACACCTGTCACGCTGAAGGCGTTCCCCGTAGCGTCAGCTGACGCAGCGCGAGTTCCCTTTCGAAAGGGAACTGGTTTGGGAAAAAATTATCAAAGGCAGAGCCATAGAGAGATTTGTGTCCTCAACTCGTAAAATACAAGGACCAACTTTATATTAGGTGGCCTTAACTATGTACTAACATTTTAATTAATATCCTCAATATCACCTCAATATCAGCAATTGATTTAAACACAATAAGTACATTGTACTTATTTTTGATGTAAGTACATAGTACTTAAGGCCACCTAATATAAAGTGGGGCCGAAGAAAATGAACATGTACTGCACAACCCCAACATTGTCAGTAGATTTAGCTATCATGGATCCTCCCTGGAATGATCGTGCTGTAATATCAGTAAATTAAACCTAGTCAAGCTCCTCGAAAGCTGGCTTATAGCTAACGTATGCCTATGCTTAAATTTAGGACCGAGCTATAGACTACACGTAAATGTAAGCTTAAGGTGCTAGATCTTATTTTGAAGCTTCTGTTTGAGAAAAACGAACTAGCGAATGTTGAACATATTAATCCGGATGTCGACAGCTAGCAGCTAGCTCAGCAGAAGAGGCGAAGAAGAAGAAGAAGAAGAAGAGGTAAAATGGTAACACCCACCAGCACAATAATGCCCATTTGTGGCCACAGTTGGATAATATTGGTCTTTTTCAGAAGTCAGGTATCCATATTTTATCCTTTACTTCAGAGCATTTGATGTTATTTATGTATTATCTTTGAATTTATTATACAATTGGCATGATACATTAACCTGACTAATAATAAATTGTTACAATGATTTATTCTGACTTACTCTGGAAATATTAACTATCTCTAGTAGATTATGAACGGGTATAATTTCAATAAAGGGTTATACAGAATAATAAAATGTGAGTTAAACTAAATAAATTTGACCAAATAATCAATTGGCATTCTAACCATAATTCAAGGTAATGATAAAATGGAGTCAGATAAATATAAATTGGAAGTGGAATTAAATCCCTTTGCCCAGCTGAAATGGCTGAATATGCAAACCTTCATTCACCAATTGTAGGCCTCCACTGGGACGCAATTGTTAAAATTAGTTTCAAATGAATTTATTCAGTAGAAGATTTGTTCATTGATGTTCAATGTAGTTAACGAAAGTTATTAAATTAAACCTTATTGTAAAGTGCTACCCTATTTTTTCCACACAATAAAATGCAATGGGGTCCAAAGCCACAGAAAGAAATCCACACAGGTTTGGAACAACATGAGGATGATAAATTATGACATTGTTATTTTTGACTTTGACTACAAAATATTGTTGCTGTCACAAGTATGTTCTTTGTCTGTTGTGTTTCCCCCGTGTACTTCCTGGTTTCAGTTTAAGTCACATGTTCCTTTGTTCTATGCTGCGTCCCAATTCGCCAAATTATACTTATACTTTTTGTGAAGAAAAAGTATATACTTTTGAGTGTGTAGCAGAAAAGTATGCAAGCTTCGGGACATAGTACTTCGCCATATTTAATGGACTCTGTCGACGAGCATCCCGTCACCGTTTAACTGCCCTGTAAGGCATCATCAGATTCATCACAGTTCAAATCCTCCACATTCAGTTTAATCTCCTGCCGTATCGGAGAGAAATGTAGCCACTCGTTGATCTGCCATTTGTGGGTCTTTAATGCAGAGACCCTCCTCATGTGTTAAATATAATGATGCATTTAAAAGTTAATGGCCAAACATGTCATTACAAAAGTTCACAATGCTGCTGCAGGTGAAATATAATGTGGACAACACTGAATAAATATATATTTTTGTCAGGTTAAATATTGATAGTTGGTCACTCAAACCCCTTTATCTAAACTTCTCTACTTAACCGCTGGACTCGCACATCCGCCATGTTTGTAGTTTTTAACGCTTTTTATCCGTGTTTGTAGTTCTAATCGAATCCCTATACGACCTCGCAGTGGGTTGTGGGCAATATCAGCCGTTTGAGTGCCCATCGATTCATACTTCGAATTCGGACCGGAAATAGTAAACCATCCGGGTACCTTTGGAATACTCTTTTCAACATACTATGAAAACATACTAATTTTCTAATCTTGATGTTCACTATGTTAATGTTATCACCATTATACCCACCATTATTGTATATGTGAAGGTAATGTGTTAGATGTTTATTGTAAAACCAGCTTTTTGTGACTAAAGTCTCTTTTGTGTTTTGGAAGTCTTGAACTCTTTGTCTTGTCATCTACACACCGTAACAACTGCACCAGCATATTCCATATCAACATTTTTATACTTTGTCCAAGTGGGGAAAATGATCATTGTGAGTTTTTTCTTTCTTTCTTTTTTTGGGAACACTTTACAGTAAGGTTTAATTTGTTAACATTAATTAGTTAACATGAACAAGTAATACTTCAACAACATTTATTAATCTCAGTTAATGTTAATTTCTTCATTTACTAAAACATTATTAAAAACAAAAGTTGCATCTGGTGATATTAGTTAATGCTCCGTGAACTAAAATGCTGTAAAAATATATATTTATCATAGTAAGTTAATGTTAACTAATACAATAACTAATGTTAAGAAGTAAAACCCTGTAAAATGCGATTTTGTGTGAACCACACTGAAAACGGTTTGAGCCATGCGGTCAAAAATCATCTATGTTGTCACTCTCTCAAATATGATGTCAAAAAATCCAACTATTATCTGCAAAGGGAAAAAGGTTCAACCCAATCCCAAGGGTTATACAGGCTTCATACCAGCATAATGCATCACACAGAGCATTTGCACAATCAACACAAGGTCAACACAAGGAAAATCTGTTTTTAATTAATATAGGCAAACGGGGTTCAATCTTAATGAGCTAGTTAGCCAACAATGAGGGGAAAATTGCAGCGCTCTGCGATAATCCATAGTTATACGTTACGATTTGGCCACATGAAGGACACTAACCCATACTGCCTTCTCAGCGTTTCCACAACCAACAGGCGGTTGATCCATATGAAATCAATGTTTGTGTTGTTCGGTGAATAGAGCTATTTTTGTTTTCCAACATAATTGTAGTGACCCACAGAAAGAGGGGAATGATTAGCTTTCATGCACATGAAGTGCGGCCATAACCTTGTTTGTACTCCAGAACATATTTTAATGCTGCAAACAAGGGCATAATGGAGTTGGTGGAGACTTCATTTAACATAAAAGCCCTTCGCATGGTGCACCTAGGCTAATAAAGGACGAAGAGAAACCTTTGGCGCTATTTGTCTGCTGGAAGACATAATTAATTTGCTATATGAAGTCCCTGGGCTTGTAAAACGTAGAGTCAATAAAGCAGCACACAACACCCATGACAGGTGAATTTTATGGTAAAAGCTTTTGGAACGTTCCCACTCCGCTTAAGCAGCTGATATCACCTTACTTTAGATAAACACGATCGAGTGGTGGAATAAGACAAAGAACAGACAACAGATGGTGGAAACTGCATAGTGTGCAAGTAAAAAAGGAGAACAAATACAAGCGCTAATCTTTGAAGGGCAGCACTGAGCCAGAGCCATTTTTCATAGGCCCTCATTAGTACATTTCCCAGCTTTCTTTAAATCACTCCTCAAATTTGTTGAGTGAAGGCAATGGTATCACTTACACACATACATCTGACTGTCAGCATTAGGAATGTGGAAACCAATGTGATATTACATAAATTATTAAATGTATTTTACACATTATGTGTAAAATAAACAAATGCACTACCTTTTAAAAGTTTGGTTAATGCCAGCAGCCATATCAGCCTGTAACCCAAGTGGTTTCCCACTGAAGCTAAGCGGGGTTGAGCCTGATCAATACCTGGATGGGAGACCTCCTGGGAAAACCAGGTTGCTGCTGGCAGAGGTGTTAGTGAGGCCAGCAGAGGGTGCTATTCCTGGGATCTGTGTGGGTCCTAACGCCCCATATAGTGATTGGGACACTATACCGCCAAAGAGCACCATCCTTCGGATGAGACGTTAAACTAAGATTATTAAAAATCCCAGGATGTCCTTCTGAAGAGTAGGGCTGTAACCATGGCATTCTGGCCAAATTAGCCCAATGGCCCCGCTCCATCAAGGCCTCCTAATCATCCCTATTTCTTATTAAAAAATATTTCAAAGTACTATTGCATTGTAGTTATGCCCTCAGTTAGCTTCTGTTATTTGTCTTGTGTCAATGTTAACGTTGCTCACGGGATTTTATCTTCGTTTGTTAAATGTGGGGTAAGTGCTATTTTATTCTCACCTAAAGGATTATTAGGAACACCTGTTCAATTACTCATTAATGCAATTATCTACTCAACCAATCACATGGCAGTTGCTTCAATGCATTTCGTGTGGGCGAAAATGCCTTGTTGATGCTAGAGGTCAGAGGAGAATGGGCCGACTGATTCAAGCTGATAGAAGAGCAACTTTGACTGAAATAACCACTCGTTACAACCGAGGTATGCAGCAAAGCATTTGTGAAGCCACAACCCGCACTACCTTGAGGCGGATGGGTTACAACAGCAGCTACAAATAGGAAAAAAGAGGCTACAATTTGCACAAGCTCACCCAAATTGGACAGTTGAAGACTGGAAAAATGTGGCCTGGTCGGATGAGTCTCGATTTCTGTTGAGTCATTCAGATGGTAGAGTCAGAATTTGGCGTAAACAGAATGAGAGCATGGATCCATCATGCCTTGTTACCACTTTGCAGGCTGCTGGTGGTGGTGTAATGGTGTGGGGGATGTTTTCTTGGCACACTTTAGGCCCCTTAGTACCCATTGGGCATCATTTAAATGCCACGGCCTACCTGAGCATTGTTTCTGACCAGTTCCATCCCTTTATGACCACCATGTACACATCCTCTGATGGCTACTTCCAGCAGGATAATGCACCATGTCACAAAGCTCAAATAATTTCAAATTGGTTTCTTGAACATGACAATGAGTTCACTGTACTAAAATGGTCCCCACAGTCACCAGATCGTAACCCAACAGAGCATCTTTGGGATGTGGTGAAACGGGAGCTTCGTGCCCTGGATGAGCATCCCACAAAACTCCATCAACTGCAAGATGCTATCCTATCAATATGGGCCAACATTTCTAAAGAATGCTATTAGCACCTTGTTGAATCAATGACATGTAGAATTAAGGCAGTTCTGAAGGCAAAAGGGGGTCAAACAGTATTAGAATGGTGTTCATAATAATCCTTAAGGTGAGTGTATGTAATTGTTCATGTATGATGTTGTAGTACTAATTATTTCGCTAATTAGACATTCAGTCACTGAGTGTGACTTACTAATTAATGGTTCTCTGCAATGATTGGTCATGTTACCTTTTTAAATGTCATGGATTTTGAGTATTATATATATATCCCTGATGAAGGTCATAATACCGAAACGTTGCTAATAAAATTTTTAGATTTTTGCAAGTATTGATAGTGTACAGGATTTCCTTTTGTTTGCTTGTTCTATTGCTTAAAATTGATTGATTGAACTAAAAAAGAAGAACTAAAAAATGAATGAGGAGGAGGGTAGTGAATGACGTCCCGGGTCGCTAACAACTTCTTGGTTTCTATTAAATACTAATTCTATTAACTGCTCTTCAAGCCTCATCACTCTGGATTTACCAGCCAGCAGTTGTGACTCCATATATATTAGGGCTGCCAAAATTAGTATGTTAACTCATTCAATTAATTTTTTTTCAGTTCAACACGTTAAAGGAACTGTATTTAAGAAATGTATTTCAATGAATCCTAAAATTGCCCTGATATGGGAAAATGGGAGAGGGGATACATTGCTCTACAGTAATTTGAAAGTGATTGCAGCACCAGTTTTGGCCACAATCTTACATACACTTCCTTTAAACAAAATTTTATGCAATTAATGCAGCATCCATTTTTTCTGTCATCCTTTGACTAGCATTGCATTATATTATCACGCTCTTATTCATGCAAATGCGACAAGCCAAAAGATAATGTCAGTATCGTGCGCACAGAGAGTGCACCTGAATCCATTTCTATTTCATGCTTAAACAAAAAATAACACATAATTATGCCAAAATGCCTGTTTTATCGAGTATTCTCATAAGAGCAGTCTTAAATGATTTAAATAATGTCTTAAATGACCTTAAAGAGTTGTGAGAAAGGAGATGTGCGTGACAGCACGTCAGATCCATCATCATAAAAGCCTAATGAATGTTGAAATTGATAACTTTCAATTATACTGTAATGTTGAATGTTTATCATTGGTTTTTTTTAAATCCATTTTACAGACATTAGTACCAGAATTATCCATAAAAAGCCTTAAAATGCCTTTACAAAAAATATTTAAAATAAATGGTCTTTAATTTTTTTTACATTAAGTTGGAGAGTAACAGTGAAAATATTATTTACTTATACTTAGTATTATATTTACTTTTATTTTTTATTGACCTCACTAATACACACACACACACACACACACACACACACACACACACACACACACACACACACACACACACACACACACATATATATATATATATATATATATATATATATATATATATGTGTGTATATATATATATATATATATATGTATATATATATATATATATATATATATATATATATATATATATATATATATATATATGTATATATATATATATATATATATGTATATATATATATATATATGTATATATATATATATATATATATATATGTATATATATATATATATATATATATATATATATATATATATATATATACATATATATATATATATATCACACTGAGCATGTGTTAGATAATTGTGCAGTCATGGCAAAAGTCAAATGAGTTCAAATTTATTCTCAAACTTTTCCTAACTTTAGATTCAAATATAGATTCAGCAGCATCCAGGTTGGAATTTTCCTCAGTTTTCTTTTCAAGGATATGCTTTTCGAGCCTTTCGTTCTCAATTAGACGCTCTGCAGCGTGTCCTCTTGGCTTTCCTTCGCTTTGTGATGAATATGGGCAACATTTACAGTGTAACCAATACAGGCTGGGGCACTGAAGTGAAGAGATGAGGAAGAGGAGGAGGAGGAGGAGGAGGAGGAGGTGTAGAGGGGGAGGATGACAACACTGTTCTGCCAAGGGAAGCGTTCAATTTCTTGCCTCATTTACAGCAGGTGTGTACAGGTAGAGGCTTCGACACACCACACACACACACACACACACACACACACACACACACACACACACACACACACACACACACACACACACACACACACACACACACACACACACACACAGTAGGAGTCAACAAATTCTCAAGCATCTGTTCACCAAACTACAGTCTTTGGTGTGCGTTTCAAGGACAACAGGATGTAAAAAAACAAGAGGCACTTCACAAGATTTCCAGCCATGAATCTGCGGGAATAACAAATAGCAGCAGCATCGTCAATCTGCTTATTAACATTTTAAATCAAGGACACAGGTTCACTCCGTAATGAAATGTTGTGACGTGACTGCGATTTGGTTTTCATGATGAGAAAAACAATACAAGACATTTCGCATGATATGTTGCTCATTGCCCGTAAACCATGGACACGGAGCAGATTTGACGCTTTCATGATTGTCTTCCAGGGAATCTGGTTGGAATGGGGGTCACGCATGTTGGTGATCGTCCTGTTCTGCAATCCTGAAATGCCACTTGAAATTGCTTGCCAACATTCCATCAACTTTAGACAGATGTTCCTAGAATGGCTGATTACGTGCTATGAGACAAGTGTTTCGACTGACTTGATACATTCATGACACATACCCAATGAGTAAGACGATGTAATTTAATACTTGAAATTGAGCAGCCCTCAATGGAATGGAAATTTTGTACGAGCCTAGCAAAGGCCGAATGCCAAGAACCAAAAATCATAATGGTGTTTGTATGAATACCAAATTATATCCAGATGATAAGCGTGAAAGTGCAGTTGGCAATGTGTGTGTTTACATTTGTGAGCTGTAGAATAACTGAATGGAATGAGGTTCAATTTTTTCTCAACAAAAAGAAGGCGTTCTTAAGGCGTGGCCATAAAATATATCTATTAATAGAAAATTTGGTAACACTTTACAATAAGGTTTAATTTGTTAACACTACTACATAAATTAACAAACGACAAAACGAACAATGAAAAATACTTCAAAACCTTGAAAGCAGTCCACGGCTCAAGTAGTTGGAGTGACTAGTCGACTTAAAAATGTATGTTTCTGTTACAAATAAGATTAATTCAATATAGTTTGTTGGTTGAACAAAATTAAGGGCAAAACACTGATGGTGCATAGGCATCTATTGTAGCCGTTGGTGTTCTCATTATTCTTCTTCTGTTTCTTTTTCTTCAGCTCTGAAAGTCTATGGCAACTCCTAGAATCACTTGTGGGAAAGTTATGAAATTTGGCGTTGGTATTGGCAAATTTTAGCCTAGAAATCTAGACGCACCCTAGCGGCAGCAAATCTAATCTGCCGCGAGTAATGTCTCTCAATACACGTCTGAACTGTAAAAACCAAACTCTGGTCAGGCCAATCACATCGTGTATAGAGTCGGCGGGTGGGCCCCAAAATCAAATTTTTAATATAAAAACTCAACAAAAAAAAACCTGCCTAGAGAGGAAAAGAACACTTTTAGTGTGCTTACATGCACGTTCTTAAGCCAATTGTGCCTAAAGGGGGTCACACACCGGACCCAAAGCTCAGTGCCGCGCAGCGTCTTTAAAATATTGAGCACCCTCATATTGCCACAATTGTATCCTCATTTTATAACACCCGCAAAGATTCAACCATGGTGGTCGAATCCGGCTCCACATATCGATGCATAGAATCTTCGACTTATGGTCAAATGTTATTACTTATTAGCCTATTATAATGGATATTTTCTTATTTGATTCCTTGGGTCATGCCAAGAACATGGATACCAATTTCAAATAGTTTCTGTATTTGGACGAACTTCCTGTCCGCCAATTTGAATCTCTTTAAAAACCTTCTTATTCAAAATCCTCCTAGACCATTTATCCAGTTTTAACCAAATTTGATTATCTTCAGCTAAAGATGGCAATATTAAAGTTCGTTGTGCTGGTGAAGACAAAGTGCTAGCTACAAAAACACTACGTCAAATTTGAAGAAACACTTGGAGTCGCAGCACTGCACCGTCAAACTGACAGAGCAAGTCTCACCAGGTGGAGCGAACTGCGAAGCAGAGAGCAGGAGGTCCCCACCACCCAAACAACAAAAGCTGGACTTCGGTGCACAACCAGTAAGTGGAGGAGAGTTGAAGAAGTTGGTCTGGCAGTAAGTTTGTAGCCTCAGGAAATGCTGCCCTTAAAGGGGGGGTGAAACACTCAGTTTCAGTCAAAAACTCTTTAGTTTTATTATATTTATAAAAGAAATATAGGCTGTACCGAGTCTTTCCAGAAAAAAACGAGCGCCTGGAGGCGTATCGAGTGGGCGGAGCTAAAGAATGTTGATCGCGAACAAAGCGGTGACGTCCTCAAGCATGGAGAAACCCATGGCTATATCAGCTAATAGATATATGATCCAGAATCAAATCTGAGGCTGAAATAAATTGAACAGGAGAAACAGCAACATCAGGACGTCCGTCTCTGTGGTATGTACTGTATTTAGTGGCCTGTCAACATTTGCGCTTGTTTACTCGCAGTTTATGAGGACATGATTCGGTTTATGGACTATTGTATGCGACTAAACCTTAGCAGTAGCAAGCAAAACGGTTTTGCACGTCAGACTAGTGTAACGTTATACAGAGAACAGCAATGGAGTAACGTTAGCGCATTTGAATGACGAAGCACGCGATCGTGTCGTTTACTGATGTTTACTCATGCGACGGTAGCCAACAGCACAGACATTTGAAGCAGTTTTACTCACCGGCTGCTTCCAAAGCAGGACCGAACCTTTATCGCTGGGACCGCTCCGTCAAAAACACACTTCTTTGGTATGATTTAGTGAAGTCCTGTGACAGCAGTGGCATGGAAATCCACTTTGAGACGCGACTGAAGCGATGTTGTGAAGCTTCCCGTCATTTCTGCGTTCAGATCGGTTCAAATGCAGCGATGCCTTCCCGGAATGCTGTGCTGAAGCGTTGAAGTCGCTTGTTGTCACTCATAGGAATAAAGTGGAGCGCGGCGTGACATAAGTGTTCACGGACGACTGGATCTGCACCTGAGAGATTGTTTATGGGCGTGCATTTCCTCTCTCGCTCTAGTCACACGCGCGCGCACCCTACCGGGAGAAGAGCCCGTACGGCCCATACAAGGACCTTCTGCTCTATTAACGTCAAGTCGAGCCATACTCGAAAAAAAACTCTCCGAAACTTGTGAGAAACCGGAAGGAGTATTTTTGACACAGAAATACTCTATCAAACGTCCAACATTAGTTTTTGAAACTTTGTCTATGTTTAGGATGGGAATCCAAGTCTTTAACAGTGTAAAAAGCTCAGTATGCATGAAACAGCATTTCACCCCCCCCCCTTTAAACACTGTTGACTCGCACTCATTTCATTGTGCTATACACTTGTTTTGTTTTGTAAAACCACTCCTTGCTGCTCTAATGCTGTGAACAACAGTTTCAATATTCAAAAACATGTTAAAACGAATTTAATAGAGATGTAGATTATAAATGCTTGATTATAAAAAGATTGAACATGTCAGGTCAAGAAGTAATGTATTGTATTTTTTAGTGAAGTGAAGTCAAGAAATACTGTCTTTAGTTAATCTTTTATAAAAACATGTTTTTTTGCAGGTAATAGTTTTTATGTTGAACTTAAAATGTCAATACATTGTTGACGTTAGTGTTAAAAATGCACTTTCAATAAAGTGAATTTTGGTAAAAACAGTTGTAATTTTTATGTTGAGGTGGCAGGGTTGTTTTCGGCAGCTGCTGAATGTAACTAATAAAGTAACTTGTAATCTAAATTAGTTACTTTTAAAAGCAAAATCTGTTAAGTAACTAATTTACTTTTTAAAGGAGTAATCAGTAATCTGATTACTTTTTCAAAGTAACTGAGGCAACATTGTAAATAATGAGATGGGAGGAAACATATATTTCAAAGCTTTTGCAAGAAATGTTGTGTTCTCGTGCAAAACTTTTCCCAGCCAACACAAAGTTATGTGCCAAAACGTAAAACATTTGGGATGGAAATGATAAAATATTATCAGTGCTGTGATGAAATTTATCATTGTGAATCCAACATATGTCATACACTGTATGTGATTTGTGGAGCTCACCAATAGAAGCTACAAAACACGCTCAACCTATAATACATGCAAGACTTTAATATGCTGTGGAACAGCGACAGTGTAGGCATTATGATCTTGCGTTCATAATTTAACAGTATATAATCAGGCCAATATAACAAGATTTATTGAGCTAGAGCGAAAACATAACAAAAGTTTCATAATAAATGCATGACTCCCCTGCAGGTACGAGTAATGAGAAAGTTTAATTTTGCTTTCACGTTGACTTGAATGAAAGTGTAGCACCTATATCTGACCTGTTTACGCAGATGTCCTCTATTATTCTGACATCAATTCATCTTCAACAAATCTATGACAGCCATTTTCAATGTGTTATTTCAAACCCCACAGCAAAAGTAACTGGCTTGACGTCAAAGGCGAGCAGCATGACTAAGATGCATTAGCCCTCCTGCGATATTATAGATTGCTTAAATAGTCTCCTAAAAACAAAATTGATCCAGTATTATCAATGTCACTCACTGGCGAGATAACGTACAGCAGCTCTCCATCGATGGGGAAAACCGCTATTGATTACAAGACATCTTTTTAATAAACACATATCTCCTTATGGATTTTAGACAGGCCTGACTGGTAATGGCATTCACAACCTTATAAACTGCACTGAAGATAAATGAACTGCCTCAAGGGGCTGTTGCGATGTGTGCAAGGAGTTTGCCGCGAACTTCAGAGTGGGCGGCTGGCAACAACCGGGCTCTTATGACAAACAGATTGATCGAACAGTATCAATCGACAACCTCGGGCGAGCAGCCAACTAGGAGTGTTTTTTAATGCGAAAAGCATTTTGAAGAAGTTCAGGATTGTGAGTGTGGAAAAGACAGTAAGGTAGGAGTGATGCAGCTCTAGGGAGGGAATGCTCAGTTAACGGATGACAGCACAAGGACCCAATCTTAAAGTTGGGGACAAATGACCTTCACGGAACGGCAGCCAATGCGTTGTCGCTTATTCTGTGCAGATTTTTCATGTACAGAAGTTGCAGCTTCTTCACAAGTTTCATGAAATGTGAAGGGATTGAAAGGGAACAAAAATGACACGTGTCAAAAGTTGGATTTTCCAGAAGCGGCATATGAAATGTTTTTCTTCAAAGTACAGTCTTTGAAAACATTTGAGCACTCAAAGAACTCAATAAAAAAGGTAAAAGATAAAACTGCAGCATACGGAAATATACAAATGAAAGACTCTGATTCAGAGTCTTTGCCAGATGTTTCTGGCGTCAAGTCATTTTCTCTCCTTACTGAAAGTTTCATGATGCGATGTGACATAAAGGGGAGGGGGCTTGAGCCCCTGCCCCTTTGAAAGTCAAAAGGGCCTTTATCGATCGCACCACAGTGCCCCCGCGAACGCTATTTCCATCCCAGAACTAGGGCGATTTCTACCGAGTGGAATGTTAGTGATATCACTTACACTATCACTCACTTTTCTGGATCTGTCTGCTGCTTTTGTCACAGTTAACCACCAGACCATCCTGTCAACACTTATGGCAAAGGGCTTCTCAGGTAGAAGTCTTACTTAGGTCCTTCAGTGTGTCTTAGAGGGGTGAGGTTCCCAAGTCACAACATCTAGTTACTGGGGTTCCTCAGGGCTCAGTTCTTGGACCACTTTTCTTCTCCATCTATGTTATCACTAGGATTTGTCCATCAGAAACATGTTTTGTCCTATCACTGCTATGCTTATAACACACAACTCTACTTCTCATTCCAGCCAGATGATCTGACAGTAGCTGTTCACATCTCATTTTAGACAGACACTTCATGCTGAATGACCACCACCTTCAACTCACCCTTGGAAAGACAGATGCTTGTGGTCTCAGCCAACCCAGCACTTTATCACAACTTCTCCATTCAGCTAGGTTAATCAATCATAATTCCATTCAGGTAGGGCTGGGCAATAAATCGATTTTATGGATTAATTCGAGTTTTTAGTTTACGACGATTTTTGTGAATGAAAATCGGTTTTCTCTTTCAAATCCGCCGACGCTCCCCTCTGGGCTCCCGTAATGGCTCAGCCCTCCCCGCGCGCGTTTGCCACAGAGGTACACAAACAACAAGGATCGCGTCTAACAACATACAGTGTCATTCGTAATTGGTTCAGTTTTTCACAGAACAATTAACAATACCCCGCTGCAAAGTGTGTTTGAAGTCTGAACGGAACCGCGCTAGGCGCTACTCATTTAAAGCTGCGCTGACACGAACGCAGCGCGAGCTCACACACGGGCCAATCTCGTGACAGACACAGCGCTGGTGATCCAGTGAGAGAGCATTTAAGGGTGCGTTCACACTTGTAGTTCGGTTCGTTTGGTTCGTTTGGTCCGGACCAAAAAACAAAAACAAACATAATAGTCCTGGTCCGCTTAGCGTTCACACGGGCATTTTTAACAGCGAACCTAAAGTTACCGAACCAAAGGCACAGGGAGACGCTCACAACCTGATTGGTCGGCTTATATGACGTAGGAGCTCATTTACCGAACATTCAAAACAATGCTGTGTGCGGATTACACGCGCGGGCATTTTATGCGTGTACATATGGCATTATTTTTTACCAGAGAACTCATGAAGAGCTCATGAAATTTTCACAACATTCAAAACAACGCTGTGTGCTGGATTAAACGCGATCATTTTATGCGTGTAACACATATGGCATTATTTTTTACCAGAGAACTCATGAAGAGCTCATGAAATGTTCAAAACAACGCTGTGTGCTGGATTAAACGCGATCATTTTATGCGTGTACATGTGGCATTATTTTTACCCACTGGGAACTCATGAAGAGCTCATAAAATGTTCAAAACATTCAAAACAGCAGCAGGATTTCCTCCGTTGTGCAGAAAAGAGTCGGGCGTCTCTTATGCAAAAGAGACGGCCGTTCTGTCGTCTGTACCAGATAATAATGGGCAACACAGGAACTTTGATGAGAAGAGCCAGGTATGCTTTTTGTGTGTTTTTTCTAGCATTTTCGAAACATGCTCGTCTGACCAAATATTGATTAGGCACTCCTTGCTCCACATTTTCCCTCTAACGTTAAAGTTACTAATTTTGGATACACCGATCTTTCCGCGTCGTCAAATCAGCTGCATTATGCGTGGCATCTTGTGACATTACGTCCAGTTTTTGGTCCGTTTACATGTCTTTGGTCCGTGTTGCGTTCATATATCAATCGAACCGCACCAGAGTTCGTTTGGAAGCGGACCGAGACCCATCTTTTTAGCGGTCTCGGTCCGCTTGTTTGGTGCGCACCAGGGTTCGGATGGCAGCGTTCACATATGTTCAAATGAACCGCACTAACCGAGCAACCGCACCAGGGTTCGTTTTAATCGAACCAAACATGACAAGTGTGAACACACCCTAAATTCACCACAGAATTAATACCATCGCTACTGTGATCTAGTGGAAGCGGTCGGGGCAGAATTCTGTTATAAACCACAGATATCAGCTCTAACAGAGCTGAGCGAAGGTCAGGGGTTTCAGTCACAAAACACCAACATTTACCACGATTGTACTGTAGTAAAACCACATGGATTTAATGTTGTTGTTGTTGTTGTCATTATTTATCTCAGGATTCGTACAACCTTTTGAGATTGAAATTCAAGCACTTTCCAATGGTTTTCAAGAGCTTCACACTTATTTCCAGCACTTCAAAGCTCTAGATATCCGACTGTAATGTTATTTTTAATGTGATGGTTTGTAAAACTAAAAGTTTAAAGGGGTCTTGTGAAAGAAACAGTCGAATGTTTTTTTTAGTTTATTTTTTTAAAATGTGTAATCCATTTTGTAGCATTTTTATTTAAAAAAAGATATGAAATGCCCACCACTATGAAGAGCACTTATTGATTTATTAGCGATTTCCACTCCCTAATGTATGGAGAAAAGTACGAAGTCACAGTCTCAGGAAAAACTAAACTTTTCTTCAAATTGTGACTAAATTACAGTAAAGTAAAGAGCTCCTTTAATAATCACTGAAGCTGTCGATCAGTTCAGTGTGAGACTATTGAAGAACAATGCTAATCTATATTTAATAAGAGCATTACATTTAAATTTTCCCTATACTTTTTTTGCACATTACTTTTGTTAATAAAAGTTAATTTTATCTGCATATCAATTCATAAACCTTTGATATGTATACTGTATATTGCAAAAGATATGGTGCCCATTTATACTGTGGAATAGTCCGGGTTATTCACATGCGGAAAGTTTTGCACCCCAGGTGGCACTTCTACCAAGCTGCAAATATTTAATTTTACCTAAACAAAATAAAGTTAAAACTTGTTTTGAACAATTTCTTTGTCATCTGCAGATTGATTTTAAGTAGGAGGGGGGAAAAATCGTCCAAGCTCTTGTTCTATCCAGACTGGACTATTGTAATGCTCTTTTGGCAAGCCTTCCAGTATGTACTGTCAAACCTCTGCAGATGATCTAGAATGGTACAGCAAGAAGGGTCTTTAATGAGCGAATTGCCCCTTGAATCAAAATCAAGGCACTGATGTTTGCCTACAGAACAACCACTGGCTCTGTATCCCTATTCCTAAACTCACTACTTCAGACCCATATGCCTTCCAGAAGCTTGAGTTCTGCAAGTGAACGGTGCCTTGTGGTGCCATCCTAAATAGGCACAAAATCACTTTCATGGACCTTTAACTTGACTGTTCCATTCAGGCGGAATGACCTGCCCAACTCAACCCGAGCTGCTGAGTCTATAGACACATCTTTTTTCTTAACAGTTGACCCATCAATACTAACACTTACTATTCTATTATGTATATCTATTTATTGTTATTTATTTAACAAATACAACGTACTATATGTAGTGTGCTAAAATAACTGGGACAAGTCACAACATTTCCATATTGTTGCCGTGTTGTTGGTTTGATTGCTTATTGTTCTCCTCATTTGTAAGTCACTTTGGATTAAAGAGTCTGCTAAACGATTAAATGTAAATGTGATGTAAATATCAAGATAAATAAAATACCAATTTTAAATAAATAAAAAATGATACAAAAATTAATATAAAAGAAAAAATATTTTAAATTTTATCCAAAACATAATTTCATTTATTACCATTTATATTAAAACTGTAATATATCATATAAAAAATAATATTTTTATGCCAATAACATAATTTAAAGTTTTTTACAACCTGAACTAACTTTGTCATGTCATAAAACTGTCAAATGGTGTGATATTTTTAGAAACTTGAGGGCCTGCTATATAATTTTTTCATAATTTTCTTTTTTTTATATATATATTTATAACATTACAACAAAATAGCTTGTTTTCCCCAAAAATAATAATTATTACATAAATACATTAGTTTATTTCTTTCAATGAGGCTTTCCCCCCCAATAATATATCAGGAAAGTTTTCATTGTTATAACAGAGAAGTCCATTGTTATAATAATTACAATAATATTATAACAATAATGTTGTTATAATTCTAAAAACTATTGGGGGGAAAAGACTAATTGAAAGATGCTTTTTTCCCCAATAATACATAGCCTACCTCTCTCTCTCTCTCTCTCTCTCTCTCTCTCTCTCTCTCTCTCTCTCTCTCTCTCTCTCTCTCTCTCTCATATATATATATATATATATATATATATATATATATATATATATATATATACACACACACACACACACACGCACACACACACACACACACACACACACACACACACACACACACATTTTTTATGTATTCAAAAATCACCATAATCAATTTTTGTTCCAAAAGAGGGACAAACCTGCAGCACTTGACTAAACGACATGGCACACACAAATAGTTACATGAGCCAAATGGACAGCACTGAAAGAATTTATTTTTCGAACCAGTGATAGCACAGCACAAATCAGTTTGGGCAGTGCGGCGTTGCACGGTCTGACTGGGTATTAATGTAAACACAGTCAGTAACGTCTATGTAAGTGAATGTAAACAGAAGGAAAATAATGTCAAAATGTGGGTTCTGTGCATTAGACCTTGCAGTGTAAATGCAGCCAATGTGAAGGGAACAATTTTCTATGAACTTCCTTTCCAGTGTTAAGACAACAGAAGCACAGTGAACCCAAATGTAGTTTTCCTTTATGATTCATGATTTCACCACAGCATGTTGAAAAGCTCATCCGTCCCTGGCTTCTGCTCTGAATGATCCTAACCCCTAGTTCTATGTGACAACAGACACCTGAACAGATGGATGCCGCTGCAAACAGACTGGGCCCGCTCACATTCTTAAGTACACTGAGAATCACTGACAGAGAGAATGATGGAGCACCTGGCGTGGGAGAGAGACCTTCTGTTATGCCACTGTAAATTGGCTTGACAAGAAAAACGTTTCGCCTCTCAATGTCAGACATTTGAGCGCTGGCATAAACCGAACTGCAGCTCGGCAGGTGCGGTGCAGGAAAAGGAAAACTGATCCGCTGAACACATTTCCCTCATTAAGCGAGCTGCCCCGAGGCGGTGAATTGCGCTTTCCGTTTTAACAGCTACAGAAGGCCAGGTTAGATATTGCCTGTGTATACTGTAGAAAGTTCTTGGCAGTAATGAATAACTGGATTTTACATGTTGTACTTGTCTGTTCAGAACATGCTGGATTCTAAGGTGTTGATATATGGTTTCTGTGGTATTTGTCTTGAGTGTTGTTGGAAAGTTGCTAAGTAGGTTGTGGCTAAGATGTTCTATAGTGTTGTTAAGCGGGTGCTATGGTGTTCTGTGGTTGTTAGGGTGGTTTATATGGTGTTGCTAGGCAGTTGGTAAAGTTCTAGGTGGTTACTAGGTTATACAGTGGAAGATAAATGGTAGACTGTTTCTAGGAAGCTGCTAGATGTTCTAAATGGTTGCTAAGGTGTTGCTATTTGGTTAATAGGGTTTTTTTGGTTAGTTCCCTGTTTGTTGTTAGACAGTTGCTAAGTTGTAGGTGGTTGCTAGGTAATTTCTATATTGTTATAGGTGGTTGTTAGGCACGATTATGTGGTTTATACTGTGTTTTTAGGTTGTAGCTAGGATGATGTAATGTGTTATTAGGCGATTGTTTGGGTGTGGGGGGACTTTATTAAAGAATTGAAAGCTATAGAAATTGCATACAGCATTCAGTAAAGCGATAGAAATCACACACAGTATAAGCAAAGATTACAGCTTGTCATTTGGAACTTTTCAGAAAAATCACTTTGGCTCTCAACTGAGCAATTACCAGCTCCCATGGTTTGGCCTTTAGGGCCCTAAACAGAAACTTGGGAGCCAATTTTAACTTCTAACTTGAATGAAAAATAGGGGGATCAGAAAGTAGTTAGTTCAAGTTTTAAACTCTTTGCACTAAAGCAGATGAGTCGTCTTACAGCTCCATCTGTTTCTCTCAGTTTTATGTTCTCATTATCAGGCCGTTGGACACAGAAGGTGGCCGACAGGTCACACTCTTTTAGTTCTCCATTCCTCCATCACCTTCTGTTTTTTTCACCTTATAATGTTCCTCTCCGAGTTTTCTTAACTGGTCTGCAGCCTGTGAAAATGAGGAAAAGGGAGAGAGACAGAGAAGAAACAGAGACAATTCAGCTTGAGTTACTGTAGGCACTCAACACTTACCACACACTGTATACAACTGTTCAAATGTTTGTGGTCTGTTCGATTTTTTTTTTGTGTTTGAAAGAAGTTTCGTAGTGGGGCCACTTTATATTAGATGGCCATAACTTCTATGTACTTACATCAAAAAATAATTACAATGTACTTGTTGTGTTCATATAGTATTGCAAAACACTTTTGCTGATTTTGAGGTGGGATACGGGTAGAGTTATTCCTGTGATCAAAGCTGAATTTTTTGTAGAGCTATAGTATGTCTATACAGAGACTGTGCTGAGAAATATTTACTGAGAAACTAGCTCCAGCCTCCCCTATGCAGTTCTCTAGAAGTGCTTTGACCACAATTTGCTGGGATAGAGATATAAATTTAAAAAATAAAACTGTAGCAAAAAAGGGAGATTGCTGTGAAAGCACATTATGAAAAACACACAGTGTGACCCAGACCCTCCAGCGACGACAGACTCTGTATTCATGTCTAGCGCTCACAGTAGAGGAACCACCAGTCGCCCACTCTCTCCTGAGATAAGTCCCTGCAGGGGTGTGATTAAACGTCCTAGCGGCTGTGTCACTTCCTGATCCAATCTCTCAGCCACAACACTTTAATTCCTTTGCAACCGCCGCTGCGGCATGGGTTGATGGAGGCTGTTGCCGCCGTTGAGTGAGAGGTCAGTCTCATAAACACTGGCAGCTGGGCTCGCCATGGGAGTGCCGCATTCATAAAGCCATAATAAATGTTACAGCACATTAAATCGCCCCAGAAGTTCAGCACGATATTCCAAACGAAAGCCGCTCAGTCATGACGTTTGAGCGCAGAAGATAAAAAAAGCGCCTGCCGCATTACCCTTAGCGTCCCTGCGTAATGCTTGGCAATAACTGGCATATGAATATGTGCTTGTGCGCGCTAGGAACCAGTTAGGAACCAGCGACATGCAATCGCTAAATATGGCTATGCCGTATGTTGGGTTTTGACTGTTTGAGCAGTGATGCACAACCTGGATTCAAATCTGGCCTAATGAGATTAGAACACTGTCATCAATAAATTATAATTTTGAACATTAAACATTTATTTATAGCAATCAAATTAGAAGAGAGACTCTACTGAAGCCCAAAGATACGGTAGATGAAAGAGCTCAACATGCTGAAACTGTAGAAAACACAAGCAAGTTACGAAAAACATTTTCATTAGTTTGACAACACTTGCTGCTAATACTCTCATCGCAACTAAATACAGAAACGCACTAAAAATATGAGGAACCTGGCTGGGACATTATTGTTTAATGTCTACTCATCAGTGGTGTTGTCGATGACCTGAAAGGTGAGTTTTTTTGTTTATTTTAACATACTGATCGTATGTGCATTGTGAGTATTTGCAGTTTGTTTCTGTATTTACCTGTGTTGTGAGTTTTTGCAGCATGTTTATGTATGTAGTTGTGTTGTGAGTATTTGCAGTGCGCTTTTGTATTTAGCTGCATGTGAGTATATGCAGCATGCGCTTCTGTATTTGGTTCCATTGTGAGTATTTGCAGTGCGTTTCTGTATTTAGTTGCGTTGCAAGTATTTGCAGTGCGTTTCTGTATTTAGTTGCGTTGTAAGTATTTGCAGTGTGTTTCTGTATTTAGTTGCGTTGTGAGTATTTGCAGTGCGTTTCTGTATTTGGTTGCATTGTGAGAATTTGCAGTGCGTTTCTATATTTAGTTGCGTTGTGAGTATTTGCAGTGCGTTTCTGTATTTAGTTGCATGTGAGTATATGCAGCATGTGAATCTGTATTTGGTTGCGTTGTGAGTATTTGCAACGTGTTTCTGTATTTAGTTGCATGTGAGTATTTGCAGCCCGTTTCTGTATTTGGTTGCGTTGTGAGTTTATTTAGTGTGTGTATCTCTATTTGTTTGTGTTGTGAGTATTTGCAGTGTGTTTCTGTATTTGGTTGCGTTGTGAGTATTTGCAGTGCATTTCTGTATTTAGTTGCATGTGAGTATATGCAGCATGTGTTTCTGTATTTGGTTGTGAGTATTTGCAGTGCGTTTCTGTATTTGGTTTCCTTGTGAGAATTTGAAGCTTGTATTTGCAACGTGTGTTTCTGTATTTAGTTGCATTGTGAGTTTTTGCAGTGTGTTTCTGTACTTAGTTGCGTTGTGAGTATTTGCAGTGTGTTTCTGTATTTGTTTGCGTTGTAAGAATTTGCAGAGTGTGTTTCTGTATTTGGTTCCGTTGTGAGTATTTGCAGTGTGTTTCTGTATTTGGTTGTGTTGCGAGTATTTGCAGTGCTTTTCTGTATTTGGTTGCCTTGTGAGAATTTGAAGCTTGTATTTGCAACGTGTGTTTCTGTGTTTAGTTGCATTGTGAGTATTTGGAGTGTGTTTCTGTATTTGGTTGCATTGTGAGTATTTGCAGCGTGGGTTTCTGTATTTGGTTGCGTTGTGAGTATTTGCAGTGTGTTTCTGTATTTGGTTGGGTTGTGAGTATTTGCAGTGCGTTTCTGTATTTAGTTGCGTTGTAAATATTTGCTGTGTGTTTCTGTATTCGGTTACCTTGAGAGAATTTGCAGCGTGTGTTTCTGTATTTGGTTGTGTTGTGAGTATTTGTGACCAGTCACGAAAAAGTGGGGACACAAGCCGGTTCTGGGGCATTTTGAGTTATTCACAGATTCTGATAATATTTGGAGAAGTTGTGTCCATCTGAATGTATGCCTTTAGAAAAGTGTAAACGAGAGAAAACAGCCTATAAAAGTTTTGCAGTTCTCACCGGTTCTCACCTGCTGGGAGTGACAATAGGGCTCATTTACATCTCATTTAGATAAGCCATAAGTAAAGCTGCATGGTTGCTAGTAACGACAGACGCAACGGGAAAAATCGGACCGCATACTACTAATAATAAAGCTAAAATTACCAACTAAAAGCCCATTATAGTAATTGGGTTTTTTGGCAAGTGATACGATGCTAACGATTACAATTAAAATGACAGTTAAGAACAATAGGTAGGTATGGGAAGGTCTAAACATGAGATAACGTGTGTGTTCTTAGAATGAACATGTGAGATGTGGTTACAGTCCTTAACCGTGGCTGTAGTGTAGGGGTAAGGCGCATGTCATTAAGTTTTGACGCATATGCGATCAGTGGTTCGAATCCGCCTTTTGCCACACACTCTAACCGAGAAACACTTATTAATAAACACGTTAGATGCTTTATTTCCACTAACATTTTCTCAATTCTTTTTGAAAATAAATGCCTTTCCGATCTGATATGTGATGGGAAAAGGGAGTAGAGAGAGAGTGTGACAAAAGGCAGATTCGATCCTCGATCGAGTTCCATCAAAACTTGATGACATGTGTCTTACCACTACACTATAGCCAAGGTTACAGATTTGAGCCATTTCTCTGCCTTTATCCCTGTCAAATGTTACTATCGATATAGCCTCTGATTTCTTACGGTCCAGCTCGTCTGACGCCTGTCTGATACATTCTTCCTCTTCTTCACCTTCACTCAGTTGTAGATTAGGGTATTATCCAGTCTTATTATGCCGCTTTCATCGTCACTTGCATCTTCTTCAGAGTCTGTGAGCGCTTGTTCATAAGCATCCGGCTTGTCGAAGAAGTACTTCGAAACATTTTCGGTGTAACGGCCACGGTTCAGCTCGTCTGCGATCATCTTTGCGGTGTCCATCTTTATTGAATGTTGATATCAGCTGGAGCTGCATAATAAGTAGCCACGCTTCCCTCGGAGGGCGGGTACAATAACAAAAGAAACAAAAGCCGGCTTATCCCGTATGGAAATACACACAGACAATGACACGCCTCTACTGCGTGCTAGAATCTCCGAAAACAAGCCAATTTCAACTTCAAAATGTACGCTTTTAAATACACCAATACTGCTGTCTCAAAAACGGAGAGGCTTCTTCGAGATCTCAACTAAAAGATTCTGCAAAAAAACGAAAATCACAAAATTTGAAAAAAAAACACTTCAATCTCATTTTGCTCAAAAGTTGTGCTGCCGACTTGTGCCCCTGGTTTCCGTGACGGGTCACATTTAATAATATACTTAATTTATAATGCACTTTTCATTCTGAAGAATCTCAAAGTGCAACAAAGGGAAAAAATAACCAAAAAATTAATAAGAAGTAAAAATATAGAATACTACAAACAATCAACCAACACAGAAAACTGAACAGAAACAGAGCTGATGGTGAACAGAAAACAGAGCTGATGGTGAACAGAAAACAGAGCTGATGGTGAACAGAAAAAGAGCTGATGGTGAACAGAAGACAGAGCTGATGGTGAACAGAAACAGAGCTGATGGTGAACAGAAACAGAGCCGATGGTGAACAGAAAACAGAGCTGATGGTGAACAGAAAACAGCTGATGATGAACAGAAAACAGAGCTGATGGTGAACAGAAAACAGAGCTGATGGTGAACAGAAAACAGAGCTGATGGTGAACAGAAAACAGCTTATGATGAACATAAAACAGAGCTGATGGTGAACAGAAAACAGCTGATGGTGAACAGAAAACAGAGCTGATGGTGAACAGAAAACAGCTCATGGTGAACAGAAAACAGAGCTGATGGTGAACAGAAAACAGAGCTGATGGTGAACAGAAAACAGAGCTGATGGTGAACAGAAAACAGAGCTGATGGTGAACAGAAAACAGCTGATGATGAACATAAAACAGAGCTGATGGTGAACAGAAAACAGCTGATGGTGAACAGAAAACAGAGCTGATGGTGAACAGAAAACAGCTCATGGTGAACAGAAAACAGAGCTGATGGTGAACAGAAAACAGAGCTGATGGTGAACAGAAAACAGAGCTGATGGTGAACAGAAAACAGCTCATGGTGAACAGAAAACAGAGCTGATGGTGAACAGAAAACAGAGCTGATGGTGAACAGAAAACAGAGCTGATGGTGAAGAGAAACTGAGCTGATGGTAAACAGAAAACAGAGCTGATGGTGAACAAAAAAATGGAGCTGATGGTGAACAGAAAACAGAGCTGATGGTGAACAGAAAACAGAGCTGATGGTGAACGAAAACAGAGCTGATGGTGAACAGAAAACAGAGCTGATGGTGAACAGAAAACAGAGCTGATGGTGAACAGAAAACAAAGCTGATAGTGAAACAGAAAACAGAGCTGATGGTGAACCAGAAACAGAGCTGATGGTGAACAGAAAACAGAGCTGATGGTGAACCAGAAACAGAGCTGATGGTGAACAGAAAACAGAGCTAATGGTGAACAGAAAACAGACCTGATGGTGAACAGAAAACAGAGCTAATGGTGAACAGAAAACAGAGCTAATGGTGAACAGAAAACAGAGCTGATGGTGAACGAAAACAGAGCTGATGGTGAACAGAAAAAAGAGCTGATGGTGAACAGAAAACAAAGCTGATGGTGAACAGAAAACAAAGCTGATAGTGAAACAGAAAACAGAGCTGATGGTGAACCAGAGACAGAGCTGATGGTGAACAGAAAACAGAGCTGATGGTGAACCAGAAACAGAGCTGATGGTGAACAGAAAACAGAGCTAATGGTGAAGAGAAAACAGACCTGATGGTGAACAGAAACAGAGCTGATGGTGAACAGAAAACAGAGCTGATGGTGAACAGAAAACAGAGCTGATGGTGAACAGAAAACAGAGCTGATGGTGAATGGTGAACAGAAAACAGAGCTGATGGTGAACAGAAAACAGAGCTGATGGTGAACAGAAAACAGAGCTGATGGTGAAGAGAAACAGAGCTGATGGTAAACAGAAAACAGAGCTGATGGTGAACAGAAACGGAGCTGATGGTGAACAGAAAACAGAGCTGATGGTGAACAGAAAACAGAGCTGATGGTGAACAGAAAACAGAGCTGATGGTGAATGGTGAACAGAAAACAGAGCTGATGGTGAACAGAAAACAGAGCTGATGGTGAACAGAAAACAGAGCTGATGGTGAATGGTGAACAGAAAACAGAGCTGATGGTGAACAGAAAACAGAGCTGATGGAGAACAGAAAACAGAGCTGATGGTGAACAGAAAAAGAGCTGATGGTGAACAGAAAACAGAGCTGATGGTGAACAGAAAACAGAGCTGATGGTGAACAGAAAACAGAGCTGATGGTGAAGAGAAACAGAGCTGATGGTAAACAGAAAACAGAGCTGATGGTGAACAGAAACGGAGCTGATGGTGAACAGAAAACAGAGCTGATGGTGAACAGAAAACAGAGCTGATGGTGAACAGAAAACAGAGCTGATGGTGAACCAGAAACAGAGCTGATGGTGAACAGAAAACAGAGCTGATGGTGAACCAGAAACAGAGCTGATGGTGAACAGAAAACAGAGCTAATGGTGAACAGAAAACAGACCTGATGGAGAACAGAAAACAGAGCTAATGGTGAACAGAAAACAAAGCTGATAGTGAAACAGAAAACAGAGCTGATGGTGAACCAGAAACAGAGCTGATGGTGGAAGTGGTCCACTCCATGTTTTACATTTCTCCCAGCGGCAGCGTCCTGATGACGTCGTCGAGGCATGACAGCTCAAGACCAGATGATGGGTCTTCATAACGATTCAGACGATAGGGATCGCCGCAGCACCATGCAGGAGGCAGATAAAGTTTTCCGGGCACTTCTGTGGACACACCGGGGTCGACGCAGAAGTCCAAGCCGCTCCACGGCCGCAATGCAAGATGGAACAGCGGCGCAGCCGAGAAACAGAACATCCCAACATCATGCCAACATTTGCAGCGTGTGTTTCTGTATTTAGTTGCTTTGTGAGTATTTGCAGTGTGCGTTTCTGTATTTGGTTGCGTTGTGAGTATATGCAGTGTGTGTTTCTGTATTTAGTTGCGTTGTGAATCTGCACATCAGCCCGATTACTTTAATTAGCGATCGCGTAAAGGTGCCCATGTAAACGTAAAGACACTAAAGAGAGATATAGCTCATGGAACCAATTACATTCTTACCTCAGTTTCATCTTCGATATTGGCTTGTAAAATTGGCTGCAATAGGGTCTGGTTGCTCTAGTGCGCTCACCTGCTAACTTGGCTTTGAATTCCCCACCAGCTCAGTAGACAGAGGTCAGGTCGACAGATAACAAGTTCAATTTATCGCAGCCCAAACCATTCTCACTCGTTTAGCTCTGAGAAAAACAGATGTCCTGGTTTAGGACTGATAACGCTCACTGCCTGCTGATAAATTTCACATTCAGGTGAACAAGCTGGGGGGAAATGGGTTTGCGGGGAGTGTGAAAAGGGCTCGGATTGCTGTTGGGAGGGGGGCTGGTGATTGGACCCAAGTCTGTGCGACAGACAGTCGCAGCGTGACGGATCAGTGTTGACGGCCAGTGTCCTGACAACCTCCGGATGGAAGGCTGTAATTTGATCAAGCTATCAATCAATACATCCAGATGGGCATCAATCAAGAGTGTAACATGCTGCACCCTTATCCTCCTCCCCTCGGTGGCCGCAATGAGAAAAATGAGACAGGAAAATAGGGGACTCAATTTCTGTTCGGCTCCCCTTCCCTCGCTTGACAGCTTTAGACTGAGCAGGGTCACCCTGGCCTGGGAGTGCCTGACAGAAACACTTAGATGGTTGAAGTAAGTCCCACATGACTAGACACATTAATGAAGCAGGTGAAGTAGGTGCAGAAGTGCTGGAAATATGAGTCATTGTGAATTAAATGAACGCTGCTCTCTTCCAATGATACTGAGGACAGTAACTCAGTAACGCAAGAAGAAGTCAGAAGCTGTTAAGCGTGGCATTATAACAGTGCTTTGAGACTCCCTGCGGAAAACAACAAAAGTCCCCTCACTAGCCAATTATTACAAATCTGACAGCATTGGCTGTCAGGAAAGGCACTTCAGGAGCCTTTTATAACCTGTGGCTTTGGAGAAACTGGGCAGAGTAATGTTAGGTCATAAAAACCTGGCATTAAGAAATAGGTTATCTACATCTTGGGTGTTGAACTAGGAATAATTGGGGGAGCTAAGCTTGTGGAAACTCTAAATGTAGTGGAAAGACAGATAAAAACACCCCTGAGTCAGGAGAAGAATACAATCTACAGGTCTGCCTAGGCGTTAAATTGAAATCCAAACCCAGCCTGTAAACGAGAACCTGTGACCTGATCCAAACGGTGTTGTCAGATTTTATGACCAAACAAGACATTGCTCACTCTTTTTATTTTCCATCAAGCGAGTAGACCCAGATGCACGTTTACAGAGAGCCAAAGGTCTGCTAAGAGTTCTGTTCAAATAAAAATAATATCTTATTATAAATACTATTTAAAATATATTTAAAAATGTAGACAGCCAACAGCCTGCTAGGACTCATGTTAATATTGAAATAATAATAATAATAATAATAATAATAATAATAATAATAATAATAATAATAATAATAATAATAATAATAATAAAATGATTATTATTATTATTATTATTATAAATATAATAAAAAATATGATAAATGTTGCCAGATGCTTATTTACAGAAAGGCAAAAGGCTGATAAGATGTTAAATTAATAATAATAATAATAATAATAATAATAATAATAATAATAATAATAATAATAATAATAATAATAATCATTTATTTATTCCTACTAAATCAATGTACTTTTTATTTATTTTATTATAATTGTGTCTTGTCAAGAGTGTTTGGAGTAGGATAGAATCAAAATAGAAATGTAAAAAAGGCTAATGCCAATGCCGAAGTCTAGAACATGTTTTGGTTTTTTTACAGTATGTGCACTCGTGTATTTACAGTGTACTTGCCTAAGAAAGTACTGGGTAATATAAGGTAACTACATGGGTAGGTTTACGGGTAGGTTCATGGTTAGTACCAGGTTATTAAGCAGTTATTTGTATTACTATAACAAGTATATAGTATGTACATGGGGAACGGGACTGAAAAATATAGCACTAACATATTTGGAAAGAGGAAAACATACCTGTTCAGGTGTAAGATCCCTCTGTTCATTTGCTAGCATCTCATATCCAACCATAAACTTGCGGATGTTTGCGGATCGCAGTAGAGGAGGATAGTAGTGAGCATGTAGCTGCCAGTGGCTCATGTCTTCCTTTAGATAACTTCCTGTCGGGGCCCCTGGAGTACAGACTACAAGTGTTACCACACATAATGTACTGCAACCAAACACTATTAAGAGCATCATCATATCTACATTCAATTTCAATTTAAAACTTTAAACAACATATGTCCGACCCAATTTTCTTCCATTATGTGGCATATTTCCAAATGGAACTGGATTTTAAATAAGAAAAAAGATAATTTTATCCAGTAGGAATGGATTGGATGGTAAATTGGTGTTGTTACACAGCAGAATAGAGCCAGACCTAAAAGCGAGTTTGCAGAATTAAAATGTAGTCCAAGTAGGGCTGGGTGATATGGCCCCAAAAAAAACAAAAAACAAAAAAAATATATATATGTGTTGAAAATAAATTAAGTTTTTAAGGAAAACATTCCAGGATTTGTCTTCACACAATAGACCTCAACAATAGCAACCAAAATGTTGAAGGTCCATATCAATGCAGTTTCAAAACTCTTCGAAGGGCTTCAGAGGCTCTGCACGATCCCATCTGAGGAATTGAGTCTTAGCAAAACCATCATTTATTTTCAAGAAGAAAAAAAAAAACACCACGGATTGCGCAATCACGCTGGAAAGTCGGCTAGAAAGTGGGCAAACAAATCACGTGACGTGATTGCGCAATCCGTGGTGTGTCGCAGAGCAGCACAAGATAAGCAATTTAGGTTACAATTTTAAAAAATGTTCAGAAAATGACAGACAGTTTCCCTAGATAAGACCCTATTCCTCAGCCGGGTTCCTGCCGAGCCTCTGAAGCCCTTCGAAGCCCTATGAAACTGCATTTGAGTTGGACCTTCAACATTTTGGTTGCCAAAGAAGTCTTTTGTGTGGAGAAAAATCCAGATTTTTTTTTCCTAAAAAAAAACTTAATTTCTTTTCCACTGAAGAAATAAAGATTTTCTTGGATGGCGGGGTGAGAAAATTCTCAGGAAATTTTCAATTTGAAGTGAACTAATCCTTTAAAGGAACACCACTTTTTTGAAAATAAGCTCATTTTCCAAGTCCCTTAGAGTTAAACAGTTAAGTTTTACCATTTCTGAATCCAGTCAGCCAATCTCTGTATCTGGCGGTAACACTTTTAGCATAGCTTAGCATACATCATTGAATCGGATTAGACCGTTAGCATCGCACTCAAAAATGACCAAAGACTTTATTTTTTCAAATATAATATTTTTCCTATTTAAAACTTCTAAGACTTTCTTAGACTATTCTGTAGTTACATCGTGTACTAAGACCAACGGAAAATGAAAAGTTGTGTTTTTTTTTAGACCGATATATATAGGAACTATTTTCTCATTCCTGCATAATAATCACGGAACTTTGCTGCCATCCCATGGGTGCAGTGGTGCAGTGATATTACACAGCGACTTAAAGTAGTCCTCAGATAGGCAATTTCCAATGGGACCGGCACTAAGTTTGTGTAGTTGCAGAGAATGCACTTTTACAGTAGTAAATCTGTGATTATTACACAGGAATGAGAAAATAGTTCCTGGTCATATCGGTCTAAAAAAAAAAAAAAAAAAAAAAAAACCTTTTAATTTTTGTTGATCTTAGTACTCGATGTAACTATAGAAGTTAAACCATTTTCCTAAAAAGTGGAGTGTTCCTTTAACCACTGGTCTTCCATAGTAGCATACATCATGATAACCACAGTTAAAACCACACATATTAAAATGTAACTATATGGTTTGTATGGTATTTGTATGAAAAACTGTAGCCTAACATTTACTAAATGCACTTAATCACAAAAATACTGTAATTAATTACATGCCATTACTCCTTTTATACATATCTACATTAAATAAACAATAAAATGCAATAATTATGAAATTTATGTCACAATACCATGGTGCAGTTAGTGTTACTACAGTAAATCCAAGTTAAATGATGGTGATTTGTAAATTGAAAAGCCTTCTGACAGTATCGTTGTGCCCAGTTTTTCCTGTTTGTCAGCACTGTTTCATCTGGCTTTAAATTAGTTTAAATCACAGAGACATTGGTGTTCTTTACTTGATTCAAGAGTTTCTCACTGGATCTCACAGCATTGTTTAGTGGTCATGTGACGAGAACACTTAGTCAGTAATCTGCTGCACTGCTGTTTGAACTTTGAGCCGAGCGGATAAATGGTGTCATTCAAATGAGTGCTGTTTCATTCAGCTTTTGGCAAATAAACATTACATCGAATATTTATTGAACTCTTGTTATCAACTTTATTTATATAGCACTTTTTAAAATGCTGATTGTTTCAAAGCAGCTTCACGGTGTTAGCAGGAAAATAATGCAACGGAATTTGATTCAGCTGTACAGCCGCTCTGGAGAAAACGGTAATGTCATCTAGCTCATTTCAATGAATATATAGTGACAATGGCCCTCATTTATCAATCTTGCGTAGAAACTGGTGTATATGTTGGCGTAAGATTATGCTTACACTCCTCTCATCGCCTGATTTATGAAGCTGTGCGCACCTCTGCAATCCAGGTGTACGCAATACTTGCCCTTGATAAATGCGGCGGCTGAAAACAATCGTCATTAGAATAACACGCCCCTATATATTCAAGTCTCCACCTCCTCCACGCCTTCATTTTACGCCATGGACAAACAGAAGACGGCAAAGAAGCAAAACTTCTCCGACGTGGAGATCGGGTGCGTCTCAATCATCTCACTAGTCCACTAGTCAGGGCACTGATTAGCACATAAGTCAATGGGCTGACTCCCTGATCAGCGCTCTGACTACTGAACTAGTGAGATGATTGAGACGCCCATCGAGACCATCACCAGGGAAGTAGAAAAAAAAAAAACGAAATTGTTTTATTTGGGAGTTTAAAGAGTGGGATTAAAGGCGCTCACAAAAACAAAATATGGACCCAAATTACGAGTAGCCTACTCTTAATAGAGTGGAGGTTGAGAAGCGTACTCCAGCAGTTTAAAGCTGTTTGGATGATAAATTACCATCACAATGCATTATTTTACAGCACATGTTTTGAAACAATTAGCATTTAATTTCGCATCACGGCACATATATTGGGGTGTACAATAGTGATGATGATGTGATGTGGAGTAAGATTCATTCACATTAATAATTACATGACGATTTGTAAGATTCTTCTTCTTATTATTATGATTATTATTCTTAATGACGCTTGTTATTTAGAAGAAGAGTGTCGTTTTTATAGATTTTATTATTATTTAAAAGAAGAAGGTCATTTTTATTATTTTGTCAGTCTGAATTATTTTAGTCCCAGTCCGTGCGCAGCTGCCAGGCCATGCGGGCCTGAAACGTCAGATAAAGCGCACAGGCTCGCGACTGGAGGAATACATATGCCTACAAATCAAACGATTTTGGTAAAGTCACACAAATTAAACATAGACGTTCATGTTGCACAAAAATAAACACTGAATGTTGTTGTTGTGGTTTTTAACAGTGGGTCATATAGCATATCTTGCCAGTGCGTTTTGTGGTGTTAGGAATTGTTTTTCTGCGCATTTTCCCACTAACTCAAACGTGCGTACACCACCTCCTGAGCTGGCGTAGGATTTGAGCGTGCCGTACGCCAACGTCCATATTGATAAATCTCAAAGTCACTGTGGGTTTGGGTGTACGCAAGGTGTACGCTGGAAATTTGGTGTATGCACTTTTGATAAATGAGGGCCAATGTGGGCAGATCAGTAATTCATTTGATATATTTCATTTAGTTTAGTAATTCAATTTATTTGGATATTTAGTTGAAATTTGACTGTCCCCAACTGAGCAAGCCAAGCCAGAAGCGACAGTAATTTTATCGAGGAAAATTATATCGTAAATTATACATTATAATATTATCGTTATCATTTTATCGCCCAGCCCTAAGTCCAAGGAAGCAAGGCATTCTGATACTGTATGGGAGCCAAGATATCTGGAATTTGAAGAGACGAAAATTCAAGTCACCCTCAAAAGCATCCATGCATATCCTAATAATAAATCTTCTTTTTTGACCATAAAGTGAAAGGCACTGGAGTTCAAAACAACAGTGGAGCCCATTGACTTTGATTTTATGCTTAAAACTTTTTGAAACACTTGGATATACTATTAACCAGCCACCGGCAGCCTTTTCATGCATTTTTTCATAAAAATGTCATGGCTCCCAGAATATTTGGTTGTTTTGAATATCTGCAATATATCAAAACATAGCATGCAATATATAAAAATAACAGACCCTCTGTTTTTAGACAAATAAAAAAAATGTCCATTTATGCTTTCTTTTTTTATCAACACTTGAATGTGGGTAAGTTTCATAAAATAAAATAAAAAATCTAGTTTTTGTCAAAGACTACGTCTGGATCAGATTCCGTATAACAGTCAAAACACAGATGGAGTAGATCGAGTCCATCACAGCCCCGACGCTTTACAGTCCTATAGCTCATCCTGGGTCAACATTTCATTCAGTAACATTAGGCCATTTTGATTTATGCTGTTTATCTTTGATGATTGCATTATTTTTCATATGCATCTGGCTTTTTTTGTCTGTGTATGATCCAGAGATACTGTACTCTTTCAAGAGATGAGTAATAGCGCCACCCTACATTTTAACAATGACAACATGGAAAGCCGTAAAAACTCTCCATTGGCAGGGAAGCATTTTCTCATAAATGACGAGTTAACTTATTAATGGCACAGAAAGAGTTAATTTAGCCTAAAGGCCCCGATACATTTCAAGTGTCATTTCATACAAAAATCAGGCCAAACGAGGCCTTGAAGGATAAATCCAATGCATTCTTCAAAACTGTGTGATTTTCTCAGCTTATTTTATGAAAGCATGACGCAAGAATAAAACAGATTTTTTTAAAAAAAGATGTTTTTATTGAAAAGCAGTGGGTCTGTTTTCTCTTTTGATATATTACATGCTATGTTTTGATATATTGCAACCAAATATTGTGGGAGCCATGACATTTTTGTGAAAATTACCAAAAACTTGTTTTTATGAGTTAATATCCAAACAGCTCCAAAAAGTTTTACACATATGACCGGCAGCATGAAATTGTAGTAATGTTTTTTTTTTTTTTCGTTTTTTTTCTGCATTGTCCCTGTCAAATACATACATACATACATACATACATACATACATACATACATACATACATACATACATACATACATACATACATACATACATACATACATACATACATATAATCAGAATGTAAGGAAATGAACGTCGCTGTAAGCATATCAGGGCCTTAAACTGCTGCATAAAACAGAAAGGATAACCTACAATAATAAAATAGCTATCATGTGCCCTAAGACCAAGTTATTATTTGACAAAAGATTACAAAGAGAAACGTTTTTTGTAATAACTTTCCATGATGAACTGTATGAAATAAGACCAAGAACATTTATTAACAAAGTAATAGGGTCAAGTTTAAATTCATATTGATTCTAGAATGATGTCATGACCTCTATCGACTGAACAGATGTGATCTTTGCAAGGAAATGAAAGTTCAGTCATTTCCATTAAGACGTTAAGACGCAGCATGCAATGGCTCATTAAGTTTACTATGTGTTTCATTTTCAACAGCAGATCAGATCAAAAATGCTTGCTATCCCGACGGAGGTCATTCTCTCAACCCTTCAAAAAAGTCCAAAATGACTGGGTGCACGATTCAGTCTGATCAAATTGACTTGGCATCCATCTATCTTACAAGCGAAAGAAGTGCATGCGGCTACTTCAAAGCTGAATATGCTGAGCGGAACAAACCACAGCAAAGCCTTCATTAAGAACCCAGCCAATGTACAATAAAAGGGCCTGCGAACCTTTGGATGCCAGTGGCATGCGAGGCATCTCTTGTAAGGTTTCACGGTGCATATTAAGTTATAAAATGGCTGTGAGAACCAGTGGTTTGGCCATCCGCCCAATCCCAGATCCCCCTCTCTTATCCCCATGTAATGAATGAAAAGCGTATCATGCAAGTTAAATCAGATTCATCCTGACTGCTCCAGTGAAACGGCTGTTCATTTCCTTTGCTGGCATTTTCTCGACTGCCTCATGCTAGTTGGATGAAACTGGGTTTGGACTGGGGTCTTACTTCCCAGCACTCACATGCACACACATCTCTTTTTGGCCCGTCTTGGGTTTCTTCTCGAGGTTGTTGACGTTCCTGCTTTACATTTGGCTCTAGGCTCTCAGGGGTTACTTCAATACAGTGCGAAGGTATGTAGAGATCGCTGCCAGTGAAAATAATGTAGGCTCAGATTCTCCATTACTGTGCCTAATTTAAACAGTCTGAACGTGTAAAAACACTTGGCACAATGGCCAAGAATATCAAGTTCAGTGATCTGAGCTCTACAAGACATTCCATGTCTATTTACAAATTATAGTGATGTCATCTTTTCTAGTACAATTGTGAACGTTGCATGCAATCTGGATTGTTCATATGCCTTGCCTTAAACAAGACTCTCGTGTAGGGGACAGTTACTTTGAAAAATAATACATTACAATATTGCATTACTCCCTTAAAAAGTAACTAATTGTGTTACTTGGTTACTTTTTAAGAAAAGTAATACGTTACGTGACATTTGCGTTTTCTCACCTGGGCTGGGCTTGTTTTTTATTAAAGAAAATATATTGTTGGGCAAATGTGAAAACACTTTCACCCCAAAATTGAAGCCTCAGGCTGAAGGAAATGCAAATTGACACGTGCACAGAAGAGGGCGCAGCTCAAACCTTTCAACTGGCATTCTGGATAGGACACAGGAGAATTTACAGTTTATACAGTATAAAAACCATTACGCCTAAGCAAAGTCCTCATAAAACATTGAAACACAAGGTGTGTGTGTGTGTGTGTGTGTGTGTGTGTGTGTGTGTGTGTGTGTGTGTGTGTGTGTGTGTGTGTGTGTGTGTGTGTGTGTGTGTGTGTGTGTGTGTGTGTGTGTGTGTGCGTGTGTGCGTGTGTGCGTGTGTGCGTGTGTGCGTGCGCGTGTGCGTGCATGTTTTATCTAAACTATTATACATATTTAAACTATTACAACGCATAAAACATGTATGTCAACCTCACCAGACTTGAAATTTATGGAAAAAACAAACTGCTAGTTAAAATCTAGCTACAGTATTTGACACCTGCCTGAATGTTTCTCAGTGTAGCTATATTGTGTTTACAGATATTAAAAATATATGTGATGATATTGACATTTTTGTTTGGAGTAGAGAAGTCATACAAAAAAATACGACCTTATCTGAACCTAGTGTTTGAAAAACACATACAAAACTACTGCTGAAGAAAACACGTTTGTGCAACTGGACTTTTGACTCAACTATATTAGTCATTGACTTAGATACTTGTGACAACTTCCTCATGTGACAACTAGCCCTGGGGCCTGTACCATGATGGTGGTTTAACAAACACAGGTTTACAGGATTAGTTTCGAGTTAAAAACAAACAAACCAATCTATTCAGACTTTGTTGGTCCATGATGCTGTTCATCAGCTTTCTCTGTCAACTCAGGCTTTGTTCTAAAGTTCATGAGTTTAGCTGTGACATCAGCAGTGAACAGCCAATCACACACTGTGGATCAACTGAGGTTCACTTCTTGCGAGAGAAGCAGTGAGATTAATTTCTCTCATCTGCAGATTATTACATGATTGAAAAATATAAAGAATTTAAACAAATTTACACAGCAAGAAGAAAAGAGCTGTCTACGAAAGTGGACAACTTAAAAGTTAATGAAGTTAGTTTTGTTGACATATAGAGAGAATTGGACATTTTTAATAGCTTTATTTAATGTTTTTAAAACTTTATATAGGCTATTTATATTAATTTTAACAAAGTGCCTATTAATGATTGATTAACTAAAATTATACATTTGTTATTAAGGGTATACTAATTACATAAATTGTATCTAAATCATTGAACATTATTATTATTATTATTATTATTATTATTATTATTATTATTATAATTATTATTATTATTATTATTATTATTATTATTATTATTATTATTATTATTATAATTATTATAATTATTATTATTATTATTATTATTATTATTATTATTATTATTATTATTATTATTATTATTATAAATAAGCATTGTTAAAAGCCAGACGCTTTAGTCTTTAAAAAAAAACATGTGCTATGTTGTGACCTTTAATTTGGAGTAGAAAGAGGGGGAGTGGCTTTATTGCATCAGAGGCGTGTCACTGTGCTCACAGCTGATTGGTCCAATTTCAGTTTGAGATCTCATATCCAGAACATAACCTAACCTGGAGCAGGTTAGCTGTGGAGCATAAGTTACTATGGAGAGCACTGCTAAAAGCCAAATCACTATAATGGTAAAAACCCAGGATTGGCACAAACTAAGCTTAAACATATCTGGCTAGCCAGCTAAACCGGCTTCATAGTATAGGCCGCTGGTCTTGCCTTTCTACAATTTTAAAGAAAACACACACACAAACTCTCCATAAACGTAATGGTTTTTATACTGCACAAACTCTATATTCCCATTACACTAACCCCTGAACCCATCACAGAAAACTTCCTTCATTCTTTTTTTCTTTTTCTTTTCATTTTCAAAAAAACTCATTCCGTATAATTTATTGGCTTGTTTCCTCATGGGGTCCCCATTAATCAGCGTGAATTGAAGTCCCCACCAGGATAGAAAAACACGTACATACACGTACACGCACGTACGCGCACACACTTCATTTTCACAACTACCAATTAAAATCAAGGCTGAAGCACTACTAATTTTGGTTGCCTCATTAGCAGTGACAATAGTGCATCAAAACAGAGCAGACTCTGCTCTTCTCGCTAATATATAATGCAAAGAAGATCAGAAGTTTGCTCTTAGTAAAAACAGGAGCTCATTCTTACTGCCAATTTCACTTGGAACTCAAAGAACAAAGATTTGAAAAAGGAATTTTGAACTTAACATTTCAGGCTGCTCCTCACTAAGTCAGAAGACTTACATAATGTAAAAGTCACAAATAATTTTTAGGAGTTCAACAGCTCCAGTACAATCTATTCTTCTGTGGAAATGATCAACGAAATAATTATTTTCAAGCCTCACAAGGGGGGGGGGGGGGGGGGGGGGAGATAATACATTTTTGGAATGGCATGAAGGTATATGATTAGAATGACTGTCTAAAGTCTGTCTTCAATTGACTCTTTTTTTCTTAAACAGAAATATGCTGCCTCCATGATGAACAAGATTAGCTAATATAGCAAGCTGAATTCAAGGTGTGCTTTTAGTGCTTTTATTCAATTAAAGTCTACAAATTCCTTATCCACAAAGGTACACTATGTTTACTTGTATGGAAAAGACTGAAGCTATCTAATAATTCCCAATTTGCACCGCTGTGCAGAAATGCACATAACAAAAACAACTTCAATGACAGTAAAAGCAGGATTTCAGTGCTGAAAAGTTCCACTAGTTACAGTGACTGGCTGGTAATTTTCCCTTTGCTGTCTAAATAATGTGGCATGACTGTTTATCCTGGTTCTCCAGCTAAATATATGAATCCATAAAACAGGCCTCCAACATCCTGATTAAATTTCCCATATTAAATGCAATTCATTTCTTGCTGAAAAAGAGGAGCTGTTTATTATATACAGCCCACACTAAGCTCCAACAGCCTTGAGTGATGGGAGCTAAAACCTGTTCAACATGCTAGATGTGCCTAAACAGGCTGAAAGCCAACTGGCTCCTGCTGATCTTCTTATAGCCTTCAATTGACATGCCTCGATATTCCTTCATTTGCTGTTAGAGGATAATTATGAAATGAATACTGAGGTCTTTGTTGGAGGTCAACCTTCTTTTAGAACGTTCCCCAATAAAAAAAGATAATTTACTTCACCATCTCAAATGACTTTCCTTTTCTGATGATTACACCAAACCCTATTGTTACTTGAGCCATGTAACAAAACATGTAACAAAACCTAGTGAGCCGCCTATATGCAGCATTATAAGGCAACCGGTCTTAAACCGAAGGCTGTTCCAAAAGGTAGACAACATATACTTTACTACTTGAAAAAATTCTGAAGCTACATTGTAGCAGTATTTTTTTAGTTAAATAAAGCTAAAAGCATAAAAATAAATTAAGAGTTACTTGGAATAAAACAAAACATTAAATATGAAATACACATTAAAAATAAACATTTTATTCCAGGTAGTAGCCAAGATTTCTCCGTTTCATTTAGTTTAATTAAATATACTGTACTTAAAGGCTTAGCTCACCCAAAAATTACATTGATGTCATTAATTCCTCACCCTCATCTTCGGAACAAAAAATAAGATGTTTTTTAAGGAAATCCGAGAGCTCTCTGACCCCTCCATGGACTGCAACGGATTTACAACTTTTAAGGCCCAGATATGTGGTAAAGACATCGATAAAATAGTCCATGTGACTCCAGTGGTTCAACTTTAATGTTATGAAGCGACAAGAATACTTTTTGTGCACAAAAACGAACAGAAATAACTTTATTCAACAATCTTTTGAAATCAAGATATCAAAAAATATCTTAATAATTCTGTAAAAAACGTCTATTTAAGGGAGTTTGTCATTGTACTGTTTTGTTGATGTGTTTTTCATTAAGAATAGAATAGGCTAATGAACCAACAATTCAAGCAACCCGCCCCAACATTTATGCTAATTTTAAACCGAAAGTAATTCACGGTGTTTGTTCACTGGCGGTTTTTCAGTTAATTGAAAACACTCACACGTCTCTGCACCTTTATGAATGCCCAAACGGCTGTGCGCATTTTAATTTCGGTTTAAAAAGAGCAATTTAAAAGCCCCAGCCAGTGATACTGGTTTTACCGCTGTTGTAACACATTGATTAACCGGTGGGAAAATGTCCTCACCGTCACATCCCTTAAGGTCACGCAAGAGTAGGTGAACATGTTCTTACAATCTTTTGGGTTCCAGAACCAGGAAAAAAAACAGCCCAAGTAAACAGGTTGCTTGCTACATTCTTCCAATCAATGACAGTGACAATGCAAATATGCAAATACGAACATTAAACAAGTTTAGGAATATAGAATGTGAAACGCCAATTTTTAAATACCCACGATTAAAGGCTACAATATATTCTGCAAGAACAGAGAAAAAAGTTCTCGCTCCCAGGGCTGCGAGCCCTGGTTTGGGAGTTCTCGCAGCTTCTTCACGACACATCACCTAAGCAGAACTTTTTTCTTGCGGGTGTCCGAGAACTATTGTGTGATTGGTCGGACATTTAAAGTGGGCGTGGTTAACGCGGAGAAACGCAGATGATCGGCACCTGCTTTTGTCGTGAGGTATGGAATGCACTGGCAAGAACGAACTTTGTTCTTGTTCTTGCCACCTTGAGGAAACAAACAAATTTCTTTGCTCTTGCAGAGTATGTTTCAAGTTTAATTGTTAACGCCGGGTAAATTATGAGCAATGTGAAAGGTAAAGGAAGTTAACCCGAGTTTAGAATGACCCAGGATTCACTATTTAAAGTGTGAAAAGCCTAATACTTGTTTTATTCATCCAGCAGATTTTACCTTTGTGCAAAAGTAAAACTTATTTGCGAAACTAAAGGAAGTCAGAACCAGAAGGTGACATCAGAGCGGCTCATTAACTGTAAAAGTCGCCATGCTGCTAACACACAACAGAACTGTGAGCTAATTAGCCCGCTAACACTACCTCCCAGCTCATCAGAATGCCTTTGTGACTTCAGTGACAAAAAAAACAAATATTTTATTTCCCCAAACTAATGAGCTCCATTGGAAACAAAATAACAAGCTTTTCATGGGATGCGATATGATATGTACTGGTGTCCTTGATTAAATGCGACTTTCCACTTTTCAAGCATTAAATTAAAGTCAAGGTCTCCTAAAACTAAACCAGTTGAAATTGAGGCTTGGGGCTAGTACAGAACAGGATCTTATTTCCTACGTTTGCTTTTGGAGTGAAATATGTCCTGGACATGTTGCACACATCATTTTCTGTAATTTTCTGAATTGGCACTCTATTACTGAGCGGAGAGAAACATATTATTCTCTCAATAAAATCTTCAGCTCTCTTCATAAGGTATCTGTATCTGAGGAGACTCACTCACACGCACTGTAGGAGGTCGACATGCCAAGCATGTACTAAACAATCGCAGAGTCCATCTGGAGCGTTTCAAACCCCCTGTCCATCAGATACTAGATGTTCTCTAGCATCAGGAGGTTAGGACAGCAAGGCTCTCATGATGAGGCTCCCACTGCTGGAATCTTTTGTGCTCAAGGGAACAAGACTGACATATTTAAGTACAGAAAATGTAGCAGGATGTTTACAGATGCATGCATTAACATAATTAACAACTAGCATTTTCTGAAGAAAATATGAGTGGTACTTGGTCTTTAAAAAACTGCCTGTGCAGTGCTATGATTACTAAGGGTTTTGAGTTGTTTTTTTTATGTAACTGCTGGGACGTTACGATGTAGTTGCTAAGGTTTTTCGAGTGTACTTCTACACAGTTGCTTAATTGTTTTGAGTTGTTTAGCCAATTGCCAAGTGGTTGCAAAGATGTTTTGAGTGGCAATTCGCCCATTCTTGCATATGTGTTTGTGAGGATATTGGTTGGGTCATGCCAAGTAAAAAAGATTCCTCTTCTATGCCATGGGATTTTCTGGTGGTTTTATAGTCTACGCTGTCTACCTCATCAAACACTCCTAATGAAGATGGATGAATAAATAGTATGTGCCTTGAAACCTGCCATAACCTGATTTTTATCCAGACATACTGAGAAAACAGCTTTTCTAGCCTTAACTGTTGTGATTGCGTCAGGATTCTGTCACTTCAGTCTGGTTTATTCTTGCTTGGTGACACAGCTCTGACACTCCTACTCATCATTGTGAGTGTGCGGTTTTGTGTTTGGCCATCCGCTCTTCTGTCCATGCGAGTTGTTTTGTTTGTGGAGCATGGTGTTTGGATCCAAGCACATCGGGCTAGTTTGGTTTCGGTTTGGTGTCTAGGTTCGAACATTGAGGTGTAGCAATAGACTAGGCAAATGCCCGGGGCCCTGCTTTTTGAGGGGGCCCCCCGAGGGCTGATAATTTAAAGGTGCAGTGCAGATCTATAGACAGAAATGCAATATAATAACTATGTTTTTAGTGGTGTAAAAAGACCTTATATAATGTACGTTTGTTTTTATTACCTTAGAAATTAGCTATTTCTATTTACACACACCGTGGGTCCACTTACAGTGAAGTCGGCATTTTGTGCCATCATGTTTCTACAGTAACCCTGAATGGACAAACTGCTATACAGAGAACTAGCTACTCTCTGCTTTCTCAGACGACATCTTTGTCCTGTGTCGGCCACTGTAGCTTCTCTATGGGCTTCGAAAGGTTTGCAATTCGCAACCTCACCACTAGATTCTGGTAAAATTTACACAGTGCACCTTTAAACAATCAGAAATTTTAATAATGTCTCTCATTACGCTGGTTATGCATTTGCCTCCTCACCTAGGCCACCTTTTTCAAACAGGCTACTTTAGAAAATGCACGAAGAGGACTTATCCATCTGGGATGGCCGCTCGATCTAACGTTAACCTAGATAAATGTGCGCTATTATTAGGCGCATATCCAATTCTTTGTGCGGAGTGTGGAAGCTGAAGTATAGCACGAGGGTTTTTTTCTGATAACAGCGGAAACTACTTAATATACTCCATCATTTATGCTCATACAGGTAAGAGTAAATACATAATTCAAAACGGGTATAGTTTTGTGTAAACTTACAATAACAATAAAAAGTTGTACTTATGTAAAATAAAGAAAACAAACCGGTTGTGCTTTCTGCCATACTAAGCTCTGTAAACTGGAGCGTGTCACATAAATGAACCAAAACTGTGATCTCCAAAAGTGTATGCTACTTGCCTTACAAGCATGAAAAATGTATCTATAGAAAGCTTGAAATGTCTACTATTAAATTAACCAATGTAATCCAATGTAATATGACAGCTGCATTTCCTTCTATAGACCTATCCACTGTACTGCAGAGATTAAAATATCTCCTTGTTATTTTTTTTCTGACACATTTATGATCATTCATTTTGCCGGTGCTTTGAGGCAAGCTTTATGCGTGCACTTGAACACGGAATAGGTTATTTTCCTCCATGCACCCAGTATATATTTAAGCATCCTAATTTAAATTAATATTAAATTAATATAAACGTGCGATTAGTCAACTAGTTGTTTAAATTAATGACTACTAATCAACTACAAAAATATTTTTTTCGGGGACAGCCCTAATCAATATATTTACTTAGTTGATATAATTAGTAGTTTACCCAGACCTTCTACATTAAATTAGTTGAGTTAAAGATAGGGTACATGCTTTTTGGTCATTGCCAATGCCAATGTATTGATTCCCAATACATCACAACAGCGTTGATCGAAAAGCATGGACAAAACAGTCACAGTTTTATTTGAATATAGCTAATAACTAATTTTCCTGAACATAGCACAAACGTGAACGTGCCGAAACCGTGACCCTAAAACTGGGATTTAAAAAAACAAACCGTGAGTAAATAGAACCATTAGACCCCTACTTGTTATGTTTGTTTATATGTACCATGTGCTACGGTGGCCCAGGAGCGCCACAAAATTAAAAAAGCATACATCATTTCACAACACAAAGAAATCAAGCCACAACACAACGAAATTAAGCCACAAACACGAATAAATCAAGCCACAACACGAGGGAAATGCTCCCGACCACTAGGTGCAGTTTTCCTTGCCATTGCTGTATATAGATTCGACTGTCTTACAAAGAAATACACACTTAACAATGGTTAAGTGTGTAACCATTGAATATCAACATGAAATATCAATTAAAAAACACCTAAATGCATTATAGCTGCATATTTATACTCGTGTGAGCTCCCACAGCGCATGATACCCAAGGGAACATCTGCCAATTCCATCATGTAGTTGTAACATATAATTTGTATTAATTAAAATTACTTTTAACATTTAAAAACAGACATGTTAAAATTCCACAGCTTGGTAAAACAGATGCTGTGATTAAATGCGAGTAAAATCGTTTTCGAGTATAAATACGCAGCTATAATGCATGTAGGTGATTTCAAATTGATATTTCATGTCGATATACAATGGTTACACTCTTAAAACTGATCGCAGTGTTTATATCTTTGTAAGGCTGACAAATCTATAGCATAATGGCAAGAAAAACTAACTTTACCGCACTCCAAGAGCCTCCTAGTGGTCGAGAGCGTTTCTGTTGTGTTGTGGCTTTTTCGTTGTGTTGTGGCTTGATTTATCTCTGTTGTGGCTTTTTCGTTGTGTTGTGAACTTCTGTATGCTTTTTAGATTTCACTGTGTTGTGCACTACTGGGCCACCATACATGTGCTCTACTGTCTAACCCTGTTCTTCTTGGTATCTGATTATTAATACTTTTGCTCTGCCTTTACTTCATTGTACGCTGCTTTGTTTGCTCTCCCTATTTATTCTCCTTGTGTTTGCATTCCTGTCCAGACCGTTATCATGCGTGCATCATGTTTACCTGCTCCCTGTTGTTTCCTGCCTTACCTTGCCTAGTCCAGCCGGTTATGTTTCTCCCCAAGGGATAGTTTTTTGTTTATTTTGTTTTATTTTTTTATCAATAAAAAAGCCATATCTGCATTCTCGTGTCATCGCCTCACCCCTTCACCCATCCCTGACAGACTGTGGCTTGTAAACAGGCCTAATGAAAATAGTTAGTTCCCAACTTAATCCGAGGCTTCATGATGCAAAACTTAAAAGAAATGCCAGATCTCATCTCTGGGGCTTTTATTGTTTAGTTCTTTCTTCTTCTTTCTTTGTATACATGGCATGGTCTTATCAAAACAGGCGAATTTGAAATGTAATCAGGCCAATATGGGAGGTTCTTCAGGGAAAAGAAAGCTATTTGGATTATATCAGGGACAAAGGTATTTGAAGGTGGTATCACAATGAGAATTCATTTGTGAAATATGCATGTACAAACATTGTAGCTCCAATATATACTCTGAGACAGAATAATATAGTTCTTGAATATTACTAGAGAATAAATAAACAGATATGTTGAGTACATACTTTCTACTAGATAATGAAGGCTCCAATGAAAATGAGTTGATGACAGCAAGCCACAGTCCCTTTAAATATATTGTTCACTCACACTCATGTGTCTCTTGGAGCAAATTGTTAATGAAGCCTTCAATGTCGAGCACAATTCCTTCAACCATTCATTTTCCATGTTCTCTTCATTCCTCCCAGCCCCTGTGAAGGGAAGCATTGAGAGCCAAACTTCTGTTCAGCCGTATCCTCCTCTCACACTCACTTCTGTAAGCTGCTTTCAGCTTCAATTGAGACTCAACATCTTTACTAAAAGGCACCTTGGAGAGACACCATCTTTAGTTGGGCGTACGGCTACAAATGAACAAATGTGACCATTATGAAATGAAACAATAAATAGATTATAAATAGACATATGAGCCACATGGTGGTGATCATCGATTCTTTAGTTAAAGGGATACTTCACCGCTTTTTCATTTTATTCTATGTTATTCCCTTAACTAAGACGAGTTGATACATACCTCTCTCGTCTCAGTGCGTGCACTTAATCTCTCTGATGCGCGGTGACGAACTGATAGCATTTAGCTTAGCCCACTAAGCCCAGTTCATTCACTATGGTACCACACAGAAATCAAGTTAGAAGCAACCAAGCACCTCCACATTTTCCCTATTTAAATATAGTTACACGAATAGCTGAACGATCAAGTATGGTGACACAAAATAAAACATGGCACTTTTCTAAGCGGTTTAAAAAGGAGAACTATAATGTATGGCAGAATAACAATTCTGAGAGTACTTTGACTCTGGGCAGTAAAAAGTCCCGGCTTAGTTAAGGGAATAACAGTTTAATATGAAAAAGCGGTGACGTATCCCTTTAAGGGAACATTTCTATATATACATTTTACAAACAATACCCCATATATGACAAGGCAAAAAGTTTTTTTGAAATCTTCATAAATCTACATAAATATTCACAGCCTTTTTCCATGACAGTCAACATTGAGCGCAGGTGTGTCCTGTTTCCACTGATCATCAGTGAGATGTATCTACAACATGATTCATCCTGTGGTAAATTCAGTTGATTGGACATGATATGGAAAGGCACACACATGTCTATATAAGGTCCCACTGCTAAAAGTGCATGTCAGAGCACACAAAGTCCAAGAAATATTCTGTAGACCACCGAGACAGGATTGTATCAAGGCACAGATCTGAGGAAATGGACAGAAACATTTCTGCAGCATTGAAGGTCCCAATGAGCACAGTGTCCTCCATCATCCATAAGGTGTTTCTCTGTGGAGAGGAGAACCTTCAAGAAGAACAACCATTTCTGCAGCACTCCACCAATCAGGCCTGTATGGTAGATGGGCCAGACAGAAGCCACTCCTAAGTAAAGGCACATGACAGCCTGCCTGGAGTTTGCCCAAAGGCACCTGAAGGACTATCACACCATGACAAAAAAAATTCTCTAGTCTGATGAAACAAAGATTGAACTCTTTAACCTCAGTGGCAAGCATCATATCTGGAGGAAACCAGGCACTGCTCATCACCTGGCCAATACCATCCCTACAATGAAACATGGTGGTGGCAGCATCATGCTGTGGGGATGTTTTTAAGAGGTATATATATATATATATATATATATATATATATATATATATATATATATATATATATATATATATATAATATTAGGGGTGTAACGATTCATCTACTACATCGATGTATCGATTTATATTCCTATTGTCCAACTACATCAATCTGTGCTCGGCAAGTTGGCCTTCCGGACAACATATATTGATCTAATATCGTTTTAAAAGGTAATCAATCGATTGTATCAATAATAGGAAATAATGCATTTGATTTAAGCATGTCAGACTTTATATGGATTTTTTTTCTTTGCACTTTTAATGATAAAGGCGTTAAACGTTACTCAAGCTGCCTATATGTGACGTCAGTCGCACGCACCAGCAGCAGCGAGCGCAAAGAAAACAAAACATAGCGCGGACAGGATTCGTCATGACAGCGGATGACAGAGTAGTAGCCAACAAGCGAGAAATTATCAAGCCACCATTGATGGCCAGTTTATGGAAACACTTTGGCTTTAGTAAAGAGGGAGATGTTCTAAATAAGTCGCTCGCTGTTTGTAGTAGTAGCAGGTTCAGCCACTGCTCATTCAACCTGAAGAGATGTTAATTGCACTTTATTTTTGATATTAATATTATATTTGTATTGTTTTTATGAAACAACAGCGCAAGTAGCAGGTAAGCCTACTGTTAATTGAATCTGAAGAGATGCTAGTTCCACTTTATTTTTATTTTTAATATTAATATTGTAATGTTTTTATTTTAAAAAACAAGCAGAATTGTAGCAGTAGTAGTATGTTGGTTGCACTTACTGTACTTTTATTGAAAATGAGAGCAGAAAAGGTTAACTTACTGTAAATTCAACCTAAACTGTTGGTTGCACTTTATTCAAATAAAATGTGAACACATTTGCCATTACTTGTTTGTTTATATCCATTGATACCTGGTTACCTTAAAAGAAACAACAGGAATCTAGGAAACTTTACCTGGACGTATTTATTTCAGTCACACTGATTTAAATTTTTGGCTAAAAAGTTACTGAATCGATTTCAAGTCACTGAATCATTTTGGATCGTATCGTTCTAAATGAACCAATATTGTCCTTGAATCGTATCGACAACCTCAAAAAGGGAAATATGTATCAGCAGCCATAGTGTTATTTTGGAATACACAGTATGATCCACTGGGCTCAATTTGATTCACAGTAATAAACATGATTCAGACTGAAGTGAAGTAGAGTGGGATTTAATATGAATTACATATACAAATAACAAAAAAAACAACAGAGTCTCAAATAGAACAGAAATATTTGAATTGTTCCGACCTCAGTCATGCATGGAGAAAATTGCAGAACGTCCTGGTGTTTTAAGTGTTTCTCTGATAGAATAGGCCTAATATCTGTGTAAGAATGATTTAATATGCCTGGCTGCTTATTCAGACAAGCCTGACCATGGCATATTAGGGACGATGCCATCACTTTTATGAGGGTAATTCATTTGTCGGGTATGAAATGGCCTGTGGATCCGGACGACATAGGATAAGAGGGAGGAGGTTATGGCGGGTAACTAAAGCGACCCTCTTCTGAAGATTTACTTCAACAGATATTCAGAGAAGCAACTTTATGACAGAATAGAATTGAATACACTTAAACTAGCTGCACCATAAAGTGTGTACTAAATGCTAGGAATTAAGATAAATAATTCTTTGGAAGTTTCCAACTAGCTGTTCCTTTGACAGAAGAAAAAAAACTGCCTGTCAAATGAAATGGTTTATGTGACTGAAAAAAAAAATACTAGTGACATATAGTTTTTATATTGAAGGAGAGGCTTTGACAGCTTCTGCAGATGATTTCGCTAAAGCCAAATGCATACTATAGGAGAAGGTCATAGCCCTGCACACATTTAAACATTCAGTTTCTAGTTCTCTGCCATAGTTTATAGTAACACTTTACACAATTGACCTTACATGTGCATCATTCTGATCGCCAACTACAGCTAAGATACAGGAATTGTCACATAAACTTTGCCAAAAAAACAACAGAGTATAAGCAAAGAAAAAAGGAATATAGTCACACTACACTACAAGAATATCAGCTGCGAGCAAAAACTACAAAATCTAGTTGTATTTGTACAAATTATTTCCAATTTGACAAGCTCACTCTAATCCTGATTGCATTTGTGCATTATGACTTTTTCATGTTTAAGTGCTATAATCCAGTCCTCGGTGCATACCAACCCAGAAAACTTGAAAAAGGACAACCCAGTAAGTTTATTTTAGTAAGCCTTTCTCTGCAAGTATTTGAAAAAAAGAGTCGCTCTTAGATCTTGCTCACCTGGTGACATAGGAAGGGGATCTTATTATAATATTACCGCCCCTTAGTCTGCACGTTTCCACCTAAGACACCACCATTTTGTTTTTTGCTAGTGACAAAGGTGTACCAGTTCTAACGCCATGGCAAAAGTTGACTAGTCATAAAATGTCTCATCTATTTAAAATGTAAATCTGCAATATCAAGCAGCATAATTAAGTGGTTCCGTACAGTGAAAATAGCTGGAAGTGGATGACTTTAATAGCCTAGACACATTCAATTTACACAATCAGCAATAACAATAATTGGTTAATTTTGAATCAGCCATAGCAATCCCTTGCTGTCTAGTGAAGGAATCAGTTGTGATTTCAGAAACGACTCTGAATGATTTTGCAAATGAACTGGAGGACAAAAGTCATGTGTTTACGAACTGGACATCATGGCTTGTGCTGTGTAGGTTGTTGCATGCAGGAAGATAATAACTGACAAAAACATACATGGTCAAAAAAATTCCACACAAAACTTTTCCCAAATATACTAAATTCTTACCGAACATTCTTTTTTTCACATTTATGAAGAATTTAAGCCGTTTTTCCACAGCAGGAACTTTCCCCAGAAACTAGGAACTTTGGGGTGGTACTCGGTGTGTTTAGGCCGCAGGAACCGGGTCTACATAAAGTTCAGTGTAATTTACCCCTCAAAACGGTCCTGCTTGGAAGGCAGTACTTTTTCACAGTTTAGGAACTTTCGGGGGTGGGATTTGGGCACTGAACATGCTGATTGGTTGAGCTCCCTCCTGTCCCGCCCTGGTCAGTCCCTCCTGTCCCGCCCTGGTCTGTTTCTCCCATCCCTGTCCCTAGTTGCGCGTCTGGTAGCCGCTCCTTAAGGAGGGGGTAATGTCACATGCCTGTCCTGTCTTGTGTGCACATATGGGGGATTTGTTATGTTGAGCATGTGCTCGTGTCTGTTAGATGATTCCCCCCCCCCCCCCCCCCCCCCCCCCCCCCGACACACACACTTCTTTTCTCGTTACCTGTGCCCTCTTGATTTCTTCCCTTCTTAAGCTCCTTGTGTTTGTCAGTCCTGGTCGGATCGTTGTACTGTCTATGTCCCGTTTTCCCTATGACCCTTTCTGGTATGTATTTTGTATGTTATTATTCAGTTTGGGTTTTTCCCCCGTCGTGGGTTTTTGCTTTAAGTTTGTTTTATTTGTTAATAAATATCTCCTTTTTTGCACTTGGATTCTCGCACCAGTTTTTCTTTGCATGAACCGTAACACACTCAAAGTTTGTTCATTTAAACCGTTATGCACAGAGAGCGTGAGCTGAAGGCGAGAGAGAGTGAGGTCTGCGTTCTTGGCCATTAGTTGATTTACTTGTTTTTGTGTAGGTAATACACTGTCAAATATGTTTAAACTTAAATAGACTACCTATACACATTATGTACAGCATTCTATTTCAACCTAAAAGTCTGTTGTGGTGCATGCAGTAAGAGTCGTTTGCTATTCAAATCAACAATGGAGTTTAAAAAATACGACCGATGGACCGGCGACGAGGTTCAGGCTTTATTACGTTTATTTGCGGAGGACGAAATCCAGTGGGAACTGGAAAGACTCATGCGCAGTCATATGTCACCGCACTAATATTCATGGTACTTCAGACCGCGGTGGAAATGCAGACAGCAGCAGGTCTGAGGGGGGAAAAAAAGTTCCTGGGACAAACTGTTCTGGGTCATTTCGGTGGAAATGGGCTTTAGTTGCAGTCTGGAGCCCTGCTTTGACTCGGCTGCATTTTTTTATTTTTTTTCGTAGTTTTTTGTTGTTTGCAAAATCTAAATTAGTTCACAGTTTTCAACATTTTCTCAGAATGTTTCTTTGAGGAGACAACCCATCCGTCTATAATGTCACTAAAAAACAGTGTCACTATAGCAATTTTCCAGCCTCCAGATGAGATTCATTCTCAAACAGTGACTAGTGACACATCAAGTTACTCATTGTATATTGAAGGAGAGGCTTTGACAACTTCTGTAGGTGGTTCAACGCTGCTGATGGGTAAACCATTAAAGAGAGCAGAGATAGAGGGAGTGAAATAAAACCCTATGTCTGTGCCATCACTTTAGTTGCACCTCAATGTCTCTCGTCTGCCCGATCGGATATTCCCACTGGCTGCTAAAACGTCTTTTCAATGACTGCTGCCCTGTATCTTCATTACTGGCACAAAATTCATCTCATTCTATGTTATATACATCAATTTACCTTCTATGAGCATATGCATTGCAACAAATATAAAATATACTCTGAATCAAAGCTGTAAGCAGCGATGAAAGGGCCCTCGCTCCCGGAGCCTCCGCAACTTGGTGGCCTCAGGAAAACAGTGAATGGTGGGAGACATGCATTTAAGCGGGTACATATTGGAGAAATATGGAAGTCTGGAAGTACTTTGGATTTTGGTCAGTAGGAGGTCAAATTGTTGAGCCACAAGATAAAGTTGTATGCAAGCAATGTAAGATTCAGTTCCCATTCAGTCGGTCACTCTCGACGCCACGTCGGAGTACCGACGAATAGGAATCTCGCTAGCGAGAGCCAATCTACTTCGAGTGTAACTAAACGAGCCAATGCACATTGGCATGCAATGATTGCACCAGCTGCCCATGCCACGCAGAGCGGGTATAAATGAGGCACAGGTGCTTGCATTAAATTAGCCTTTTGCTTCGGAGCCGAGTGGTGAATGGATCGTCCTGTCGGCTTGCTGCGCCTTGGCGCTTACTTTCTCCGGAAGCAAACTCTGTGAGTCCTCCACCGCCCTCGGTGCCGGGCGTGGCGGAGCGTCCGGCATCAGGCCTCCTACCGCTGAATCCTTGAGAACCGGTATTGGCTTGGGCCATGTGAGTGACCCTGCTGGGATCCCACATATTTTTCCATGGTTGCTCCTCTCGGAAGCCCGTGTCTTTCCCTTGGGAGAGCCCTCCTTTTAGGGATGGGGCCCCCTCACGGCGGCGGGCTACGGCTCAGCTCTGTGTCCACATAACTCTCCTTGGTATGATGTGGTTCCGCAGCGGCCCCCCATTAGGGCATGCTTCCCAGTGTTATCCAATAGTCACTGAGCGGGTCATGCAGAACAGCAGTGATGGACTTCTCTGTGTGAGCCCCGTCTCGTCAGGTAAGAGAGCTCAGGAGGCTCACACAGGGCACTGGAAGGGGGCACAGGCCATGGCGCTTTGGTAGGGATTCCTATTCGTCGGTACTCCGACGTGGCGTCGAGAGTGACCGACTGAATGGGAACGTCTCGGTTACGTATGTAACCCTCGTTCCCTGAAGGAGGGAACGGAGACGCCACGTCCCGTCGCCATGTCCTCTGTACCCTGCTGGGGTGCCATTTCTCCTACTCGGCTCCTCAGCAAAAGACTAATTTAATGCAAGCACCTGTGCCTCATTTATACCCGCTCTGCGTGGCATGGGCAGCTGGTGCAATCATTGCATGCCAATGTGCATTGGCTCGTTTAGTTACACTCGAAGTAGATTGGCTCTCGCTAGCGAGATTCCTATTCGTCGGTACTCCGACGTGGCGTCTCCGTTCCCTCCTTCAGGGAACGAGGGTTACATACGTAACCGAGACGTTAGCATTAGCATACCATGCCTCATTTTATATAACATTAAACAGAAACATTACTGAAGTCTAGGCTACTGTACTGCTTCCACTGGATTTATTATTAACCGTTTCTTGTCAAGGAAAAGTTCCATGTTAATCACAGCACACCTCGCTCGGAGCGTTCAATATGCCGTGAAACTTAAATTAATATTAATAATATCAATCACTGAATGAAGCCTGCTAGATTTGCACCTTTTTCGCACTTGGATCCTCGCACCAGTTTTTCTTTGTATCAACCGTAACATAACGATCCGACCATAGAGGATTCAGCAAGAGGGTTTTTTTTGTTTTGTTTTTTGTTGTTTTTTGTTTGCTCTTTGGACTATGGAGCTTACCAGGTTCATACAGGTGATGCGGCAGGTGAACTCAAAATACATCTGCCAACAGGGGACGGGTGTAAGAGAGTTCGCCTGCCAATTCCTCATTGAGGTGCATCACCTGTACCTCAATGAGACAGAGAAGGCAGAGGTGTTCAACCTCTGCTTTGACATGCCTCTCAGCCCCACGGAGGTTGAGAGAATGGGAACCCCAGACTTTTGGGAGTTTGTGGAATGGCTGGACTCCAATATCCGGAGTCCAGAGCTCCAGAACTCTAGAGCTATCCGGCTCCTAGGACTAGGGGCCGGATAGCTCCGGTGGTTCCTGTTCCGGTGGTCCCAGTACCAGTGGATTGTATGCCGGTGGTCCCTGTGCCGGTGGACCGTATTCCAGGGGTCCCTGTTCCAGTGGCCCCAGTTCCGGTGGCCCAAGCTCCGGTGGTCTCTAAGAGGAGGAGGAGAAGGAAGACTCCCTCCATGCCTGTTTCAGTGGTCCCTGTGCCAGAGGTCTCAGTACCGGTGGATTGTGTTCCGGTGGATTGTGTTTCGGTGGTCCCAGTGCCAGTGGTCCTAGTGCCGGTGGATCGTGTTCCGATGGTCCCAGTGCCGGTGGTCCCTACTCCTGTGGTCCCGAGTTCAGAGATGAACCATGAGTGTTGACATTCTTTATCTGTGGGAAGGGTAGAAAAGTCCTCATATCTCCTGCACAGCCTGGAACATGACATGTGTCCATGAGAGTTGCCGTTTTTGCTATCCTCAAGTGTCAGTTTATTTACCTGCAGTCCGATAATTCGGCTCTGTCATTTCCGCCTAAAAATGAACATGTTTGGACAGATGCAAATGTTGGGGGCGTGCATATAAATGACTCCAAACGATTGCGTCACGGTTGGCCTTATGTTGAGAAGCACTTATTTTTCTGTGGTGTTTTTCATGCACAAGATTTACATATGAAGGAGGAGGCAATGGTGTTTGAGACTCACAGTATGTGATGTCCATGTACTGAACTCTTATTATTTCACTATGGCAAGGTTAATTCCATTTTTCATTCTAGGGCACCTTTAAAGCACTTGTCTGTGTGAAGACTGCACAGTATGCACGAGAAATCCGCGTCACTGATTACAGCGGCAACAAGCACCAGATCGCCTCTTATTTAACAAACGAATGAAATGATGCTCTTATAGTTAACCAGAGATGTTTATATTAGTAGCTGCATTTTGTATGATTATATTCAGTTTTTCTTTCTAATTTTTTATTATTTTCATGCCAGAACACCAGCCTTCTATGCCAGGCCATGTAAACTGACCAAACATACCCATTCTTAACGTTCTGATGACATTGCTGCCCAGTTGGTCACGTCTTAGCAACCGTAAGTTGTATATGTGACGGTGTGGGAAACAGAAAGGGAAATGGAGACACTTTCACAATTAATTTTCCTGCTGATAAATGATAAAGCATTGAAAGTCAATGAGATTCTTTAAAGAGCTTGAACATTTACAGCTTGTAATAAACAGTACGTTATCATGCGGTGTGAATGCTAATGTGTTCTTAGTGTGAACGGGCCGTACAAAAAAATAAAAAATAAATATATATATATATATATATATATATATATATATATATATATATATATATATATATATATATATATATATATATATATATATATATATGCCGCAGAATGTAATACTAATCACCTGTAAATGACGGAATGGAATTTACAAAATATTCATAAAATGTTAGCATATCACTTGATGATCATTTATGAATGTTTTGTAAACGACTAGTTCATCATTAACTAACCACTTATAAATGACTTACAACTGAACGTCATTATAAAGTATTACCAAATATATAGTTCGATTTTAAGCGTACGTTTGTTTAATTGTTCTATGATGAACTCATTTGGTACTTTATTGAGTTTTCACCTGGAAAACCAGAAGCCAAACCAGTTGGGAATCACTGATCTAACAGAGCTTGACTATTTATCTGGTCAACGGACATAGTGAGAAAGGACCTATCCGTCTTTCTCCAGTAAAGGTCTCGAAAATCTAATGTCAAGGGATGTTCTCTTATCTGACATCAGAGAATTTGTCTTTCTCTTCAGAGAGTTTCATTTTTTTTTCCATGTATGACCTTGATAATCGCAGATCGAAATGCTTAATACGCGAAAATTAGACATCTCTTTCAAAGTGTGGCAATCTTCTCAACATCTCACTCTCGAATAAACTCTTAAAGTACATTTATAAATGCTGAACGCTTGTTTCTTAACAATATCGTACCTGGTAGATTCTGAAAAATCAATTTAGCCCAGAAATTCAATATCTTTCTAGAAAAGACTAGGCACAAACCTCGACTACTGTATCAGCCAATATATCTGCTCGTCTTCTGTTATCTTCAAACCCCTTTGTTCTTGCTATACTGTAAAGACTTCAAAAGTCCATCTTTCAAAACTCCCATTGCTTTGCTCTGCAATTGTTTAATGGACCATCTCTGCTGATTTCACAGGCTCCATTACTGCCATTAAAATAATTGCAAAGCTCGACTACATTCACTCCTTTTGTTAAGGAGCCGGAGAGGGATTTGACAGATGACTGCTCCTCGCAATTATCAGCTGCAGATTAAAGCGCCAGAGCTGATATCGGTGGAACAATCATGACTGAACCCAGTACTTCATGTTATGTTGTCTCGGTTATTTTATATTTTATTTATTTTTATGTATTTTATTTTATTTTTTTGTATCTGTTGGGAGTGTGAATAAGGAGGAGGTTATAGGGGGAGTGTGAGAAATCACTGAGCTGGAGAATAAAAGTCAGAAAGCATGACGATTTCATTAAATTAGGTTCTTAAAGATGAAGGAATGGGAGGCGAGATGATGTACTGTCTCACTATTGGCCGTTCTCATGTGGCCTCTTCACAGTGTTATCACACATTGCATCTGACTTCAATTAAGGTTGGAAGTAGCAGAGCCTAAAATCTAATTTAGTCTTATATCTTGCAGTATTTGAGAGCATTAATGTATTATCATCTGTTATCAGATCACTGCTTGCTTTGGGACAATTAGCAGGTTGCGGAAAATCTGATGTGAAAAAATGACAAAAGTATCAAATCAATAAGTGCTGGTGGTATGAGCAAAATCTGTTGGATTTCACGTTACGCCTTTCTGATGTCTGTAATGGTACACACTATAAAGTGATACAAATATTTTTGTTGGAAACTTTTTTTTTTTTTTTTTTAAATAATCATGGTATTGAAAGGAACTTATTTAGAAATTAATAAATGTATACATTTTAAATAATCTTAAGTTTACCTTACGTTTATATAATAAGTTCATTATAAATTTTACATTTTCCGCCACATTGACCCTTTCCATCCAAATCAACGATTTAATTATTAAGGTCCTTATTCACAATATAACTTCAAATGAGCATTTTTTTATTTTTTTAAAAACATGCCAAGAGGGGACCTGAGCGATGTCTACCTATCCAACAGGGGACCTCCATAGACTCTAATGGAGCCGTGTGTGTGTGTGTGTGTGACCGATGTCTACCTATCCAACAGGGGACCTCCATTAGTCTGCAGTGGAGCTGTGTGTGTGTGTGAATGTGAAGTGAGCTGGCTTCATTATATATATATATATAGGTCCCCTCTGTTATGTCTTCATAATTACAGTATATGATCAGTCCACATCTCTCATTTAAGATTATTGTCAGATACACCAATGCATTTACATTTGTGCCTGATTGTATTAGCTGCCTATTCAAATATAGTTTCTGCTCTCTAAACCCCCCCCCCCCCCCCCCCCCCCCACCAAATCATTTTTTCTTGAGATTTTAAGAGTGAGATTTTATTTCTTGCACCAATTACAAAAATAAAATAAATCAAGGACTGGACAAGCAGAAATTGTTCTTTAGGGTTATAAGGTCCCCTGTTAGATAGTAAATCACGACGCCTGTGTGTTTGCTGTGACATTTCTTATCATCACAAACACACTGCAAAGATTTAGAGTTTTTACAGCAATACCTGAGTTTAAAGGGTTAAATCAAGCAGAAATATCTCTCTAATGTATTAATTGCAGGTCATTATTGAATAGCGATTACGTTACACACACACTGACTCAGGTCCCCTGTTAGATAGTAAATCACGATGCCTGTGTGTTTGCTGTGACATTTCTTATAATCACAAACACACTGTAAATATTTAGAGATTTTACAGCAATAACTGAGTTTAAAGAGTTAAATCAAGCAGAAATAGCTCTCTAATGTATTAATTGCAGGTCATTATTGAATAGTGATTACGTTACACACACACACTGACTCAGGTCCCCTGTTAGATAGTAAATCACGACGCCTGTGTGTTTGCTGTGACATTTCTTATCATCACAAACACACTGTAAAGATTTAGAGTTTTTACAGCAATACCTGAGCTTAAAGGGTTAAATCAAGCAGAAATAGCTCTCTAATGTATTAATTGCAGGTCATTATTGAATACTGAATATGTTACACACACATAGACTCAGGTCCCCTGTTAGATAGTAAATCACGACGCCTGTGTGTTTGCTGTGACATTTCTTGCTGTCATAAACACACTGCAAAGATTTAGAGTTTTTACAGAAATACCTGAGTTTGAAGGGTTAAATCAAGCAGAAATAGCCCTCTAATGTATTAAATGCAGGTCATTATTTAATAGTGATTACGTTACACACACACTGACTCAGGTCCCGTTAGATAGTAAATCACGACGCCTGTGTGTTTGCTGTGACATTTCTTATCATCATAAACACACTGCAAAGATTTAGAGTTTTTACAGCAATACCTGAGTTTAAAGGGTTAAATCAAGCAGAAATAGCTCTCTAATGTATTAATTGCAGGTCATTATTGAATAGTGATTACGTTACACACACACTGACTCAGGTCCCCTGTTAGATAGTAAATCACGACGCCTGTGTGTTTGCTGTGACATTTCTTATCATCACAAACACACTGTAAAGATTTAGAGTTTTTACAGCAATACCTGAGTTTAAAGGGTTAAATCAAGCAGAAATAGCTCTCTAATGTATTAATTGCATGTCATTATTGAATAGTGATTACGTTACACACTTACTGACTCAGGTCCCCTGTTAGATAGTAAATCACGACGCCTGTGTGTTTGCTGTGACATTTCTTATCACCAAAAACACACTTTAAAGATTTAGATTTTTTACAGCAATAACTGAGTTTAAAGGGTTAAATCAAGCAGAAATAGCTCTCTAATGTATTAATTGCAGATCATTATTGAATAGTGATTATGTTACACACACACTGACTCAGGTCCCCTGTTAGATAGTAAATCACGACGCCTGTGTGTTTGCTGGGCCATTTCTTATAATCACAAACACACTGCAAAGATTTAGAGTTTTTACAGCAATAACTGAGTTTAAAGGGTTAAATCAAGCAGAAATAGCTCTCTAATGTATTAATTGCAGGTCATTATTGAATAGTGATTACGTTACACACACACACTGACTCAGGTCCCCTGTTAGATAGTAAATCACGACGTCTGTGTGTTTGCTGTGACATTTCTTATCATCACAAACACACTGTAAAGATTTAGAGTTTTTACAGCAATACCTGAGTTTAAAGGGTTAAATCAAGCAGAAATAGCTCTCTAATGTATTAATTGCAGGCCATTATTGAATAGTGATTACGTTACACACACACTGACTCAGGTCCCCTGTTAGATAGTAAATCACGACACCTGTGTGTTTGCTGTGACATTTCTTATCATCACAAACACACTTTAAAGATTTAGAGTTTTTACAGCAATAACTGAGTTTAAAGGGTTAAATCAAGCAGAAATAGCTCTCTAATGTATTAAATGCAGGTCATTATTGAATAGTGAATATGTTACACACACACTGACTCAGGTCCCCTGTTAGATAGTAAATCACAACGCCTGTGTGTTTGCTGTGACATTTCTTATCATCACAAACACACTGCAAAGATTTAGAGTTTTTACAGCAATAACTGAGTTTAAAGGGTTAAATCAAGCAGAAATAGCTCTCTAATGTATTAATTGCAGGTCATTATTGAATAGTGATTACGTTACACACACACTCACTCAGGTCCCCTGTTAGATAGTAAATCACGACGCCTGTGTGTTTGCTGTGACATTTCTTATCATCACAAACACACTGTAAAGATTTAGAGTTTTTACAGCAATACCTGAGTTTAAAGAGTTAAATCAAGCAGAAATATCTCTCTAATGTATTCATTGCAGGTCATTATTGAATAGTGATTATGTTCCACACACACTGACTCAGGTCCCCTGTTAGATAGTAAATCACGACGCCTGTGTGTTTCTCTCCTCAACCCCCACAACCCCCCACTCACAATTTACATTTCAATAAGGGAAGACTTGAAAAACCAGTTTGTGAACCACAGGCCAATAGAGCTCAAACTACCAGTGTGGCAGAACCCTTCTCAAATAAACTAGAGAAGATGCTGGGATTTGACCTGCCAAATTAAACTAAATTACAGTTTTTACAATCGCTAGGCCACATTTCTTAATACTTTGGTCATTTTCAAAATCCTTCACACAGTTCTACAAACCAACTTTCTGCTTCACAGCAGTTATTTCACATTCAAAATCCACAAAAACCAACAAAACACTTAATTCATGTCTCAAATCAAGTGCCAATGATCCACAGTTTAGATCGCACAGACTGAAGTTGTGATCGCTGTGTGAAGAGTTTTGAAAAAGGGACTATTAAAGTTATTATTGAGAAATGTTTCATAAAAGGAAATTTTATATCACAGCTTAACTGTGGATCAACACTGCTTTAGCACAAACGCATTCAATGGCAACATCTTTCAATTTACCTGAATTCTTTGCTCACTTTGACACAAACACAATCAAAACTTTGTTCTACAGGCCAATTTGCACATCATTACATGCTGTTTTCAAAAGTGTTTAACTTATGGACAAAACAATAACATAATACAAAACTGAATGAGACAGCAATTTACAACATGTATACAGTAATATTGTATTGCAATTTACCCTGCTAAAAAAATCAAACACTATCAAAGCAACTTTGATGAAACTGAACACCAACACAAGTGTTAGGCCATTACCATCCATTCAAAAGAGGAAACTTAGGAATAATGTTGTACTGTAATGTAAGTATGCAGTGAATTATAGCAGTACAGTGTCATTCTAGTTTTGTAAAGTCATTTTAATTCTATAATGTTCCTGATGTTAGTGTTGATGTAAACCTGTGCTGCCAGTGCTCTGGAAGAATGAGTTGATTTGTAAATGTAAAATTAACTGCTGTGAAGCTGAAAGTTGGTTAGCAAATTTATAAACTCCTCACTCAGTTCTCCTAAAGATTGGGAAATGTGTCCTAGCGATTGTAATTTCATTTCATCATGTATTTTCAATTTATTTTTGGCAGGGTATTGGTCTAGGACATCGGGAACAGTAGTGAGGTTCTGTGTCTCACCTGTGAGAGTCTTCATGCATTGAAATGTAAATTACTGGTGGGGGGTTGAGCAGCAAACTCAACACACACTATTCTCTATTCCAATTTCAAGAGCCCATCTAAACCACTAGCCCAAACACATTACAAGTGAAAGAACAAATAAATACAAAAGATATGATCCACATGAAATAAACAGTGCTTTTCAGGACGGTCTGTCAGTAGTTGTAATATAACACTGTATTGTCCTCACTGTAAAAAAAAAAACAAAAAAAAAAAAGTGTTTTTTTTTTTTCTCAAAGTGTATGTTCACTTAACTGAACCTAACATTAGCAACTATGTTTACTGGGATACTTCCTATTTTTTTAAATAATTTTGTATTAATTTGTCCACTTAAGAGTAAGAAGTCCTGAAAGAGAGCTCAGTTTAGCATTCGTGGACTGTCAGAGATACAGCTTTTGGGCGTGTGCTTCAGGTGTTTATGAACATAGCACGTGAGTAATGAAGAGCCTTCTGAAGCAAAAAAGGCCCTCTGAAGCAAAGTGGCACGTTTGTGTAAGAACAATGTCCATATTTTAAACTTTATAGACTAAGCTAACTATTTTTATTGAAAGAAATTGTGTTTTAGTGTTATTATGAAAAGAGTAACCCTTGACGCTAAGTTTTGTTTAGCTCTATCTTCTCTCTTCAGTGTTTGTCAGTGCACATACGTCAAGGATTCATGGGTAAAGAAGGGTTACTCTTTAAAGGACAACTCCGGTGAGAAATGACCCTCAGAGTAATTAACAGATGGTGGTTACCGAGTAGATCGTTCTCTGGGATGCGTTTTCATGAAAATCAAATGTAAAGAGTTTTATCTCTAAAAACAGATTTGAGCGACGAACGCTGTGCTAAGTGATGAACTGTGACTTGGAATCTCATATGGGCCATTGTTTCCGGAAGAAAGCACTGAACGCAGTAGAGAGAGAGAGAAAAAAAAAACTCCATGTAATTAGATTTCACAAACTTAATTCCTATCGACCAGCTCACTTAGCACAGCGTTCGTGGCTCGAGACATCGAGACTGTTTTCCAAGATGGCTGCTGTCCGTGAACGCATAATGGACTGTCTTTATAAAGTATCTTCTTATTAAACTGTTTGTACTCTTACAAAGTTCTCAATGCTTGGGTTTGCATGTAGGGACCCTCATCATGCTGCCGTGTTAGTGTGAGGCTATTTTGAGCCTTGTTAGTGGTATTAACTAGCGGTTTAATTTCACTTATTCCATGCCCCATAGACAAACATTATAAGCTAATCTGTGTTTAGAGATTAAACTCTTTACATTTGATTTTCATGAAACCGCATCCCAGAGAACGATCTACTCGGTAACCATCTGTTAATTACCCCGAGGGTCATTTCTCACCGGAGTTGTCCTTTAAGCGCAATGTGATTCGTGTAGCACTGTAAACCGAAAGCTAGTATTTTAGTCTATAAATATTTAAATATGCACTGTAAAAAAAAAAAAGGTTGTTTTTTGTTGGTTTAACTTAAAAAAGTAAGTAACCTGGTTGCCTTAAAATTTTGAGTTTATTGAAATTAAAAATTTGAGTTGATACAATGAAGGAACTTTGTATAATAAATAGAAACTCAAACTATTTTTGTATCTGAACCACATACAAATTTGATAAATCATGAAAATAGCACTATTTGGCATGTTTCACTGCATCATAAGAAATAAATCACACACAATTACCCAATATGCTTAAAAATCTTTTAAGAATATTTTAATAAAGGTTGACAAATCTCAAAAAATGTTCATTGTATGAACTCAAAATTTTAAGGCAACCAGGTAACTTTTTTTCGAAATAATATTTTACAGTGTGGATATTTTTATTACACAAATGCACCGCTTCAGAAGGCCTTTATTAACCCCCAGAGCTGTGTGGATCAGTTATATGATGGTTAGATGCACTTTTATGGACCGACAAGGCACTGGCATTATAAAGCTGGGAAGAGCCAGGACTTTTTAAATATAAATTTAAATAACTCAGATTTTATACATTTGAAAAAAGAATGTCATATACACTTGGGATGACTTGAGGGTGAGTAAATCATGGGCTATTTTTCATTTGTAGGTGAACTACAATTTACATTTTGATAATAATAAATAAGGGAAGACTTGAAAACCCAGTTTGTGAACCAAAGGCCAACCTAGAGGAAAGGAAAATCAAACCTGAGATCTCCTTCTCAACTCACATCTTTCTCCTAGACAGAAATGAGATCAAGTGAACATCAAATTGAGACATACGGCTAAGTCTCCTGCTTCTCACATGTTTATCCTGAGACAAAAATTGACATTCTCTCATGTTTATCTTCTCTAAAGTTTCATAAGAGATCTCAACAACATCACATACTATGCTCTGATTTGTCTCCTTGGCTAGAGAGACTGGATTGCTCATATGTGTCTCCTCTAAAATTTCAGAAGGGATCTCAACAGTATTGCATGCTGTGCTCAGACATTTCTCTTCAGCTAGATACTCTGGAACTCTCACTTTTGTCACCTCTAAAAAGGTTCATAAAAGATCTCAATAACATCACACATTGTGCTCAGAATATTCTCCTTAGTTAAAGTCTCTGGCACTCTCAAATTTGTCAAACAAATGTTGGTCACTTTTTCAAAACTCTTCACACAGCGATCACAACTTCAGTCTGTGCAAGCTAAACTGTGGATCATTGGCACTTGATTTGAGACATGAATTAAGTGTTTTGTTAGTTTTTGTGGATTTTGAATGTGAAATAACTGCTGTGAGGCAGAAAGTTGGTTTGGAGAACAAGTTTTGAAAATGACCAAAGTATTGAGAAATGTGGCCTAGCGATTGTAAAAACTGTAATTTAGTTTAATATGGCAGGTCAAATCCCAGCATCTTCTCTAGTTTATTTGAGAAGGGTTCTGCCACACTGGTAGTTTGAGCTCTATTGGCCTGTGGTTCACAAACTGGTTTTTCAAGTCTTCCCTTATTGAATTGTAAATTGTGAGTGGGGGGTTGTGGGGGTTGAGGAGAGAAACACACAGGCGTCGTGATTTACTATCTAACAGGGGACCTGAGTCAGTGTGTGTGTGTAACATAATCACTATTCAATAATGACCTGCAATTAATACATTAGAGAGCTATTTCTGCTTGATTTAACCCTTTAAACTCAGGTATTGCTGTAAAAACTCTAAATCTTTACAGTGTGTTTGTGATGATAAGAAATGTCACAGCAAACACACAGGCGTCGTGATTTACTATCTAACAGGGGACCTGAGTCAGTGTGTGTGTAACATATTCACTATTCATTCAAACTCATAAATGCAGTCCATTTTAAATGCAGTCCATTTACTATTCAATAGTGACCTGCATTTAATACATTAGAGAGATATTTCTGCTTGATTTAACCCTTTAAACTCAGGTATTGCTGTAAAAACTCTAAATCTTTGCAGTGTGTTTGTGATGATAAGAAATGTCACAGCAAACACACAGGCGTCGTGATTTACTATCTAACAGGGGACCTGAGTCAGTGTGTGTGTAACATAATCACTATTCAATAGTGACCTGCATTTAATCCATTAGAGAGCTATTTCTGCTTGATTTAACCCTTTAAACTCAGGTATTGCTGTAAAACTCTAAATCTTTGCAGTGTGTTTGTGATGATAAGAAATGGCCCAGCAAACAAACAGGCGCCGTGATTTACTATCTAACAGGGGACCTGAGTCAGTGTGTGTGTAACGTAATCACTATTCAATAATGACCTGCATTTAATACATTAGAGAGCTATTTCTGCTTGATTTAACTGTTTAAACTCAGGTATTGCTGTAAAAACTCTAAATCTTTGCACTGTGTTTATGACAGCAAGAAATGTCACAGCAAACACACAGGCGTCGTGATTTACTATCTAACAGGGGACCTGAGTCAGTGTGTGTGTAACGTAATCACTATTCAATAATGACCTGCAATTAATACATTAGAGAGCTATTTCTGCTTGATTTAACCCTTTAAACTCAGTTATTGCTGTAAAAACTCTAAATCTTTACAGTGTGTTTGTGATGATAAGAAATGTCACAGCAAACACACAGGTGTCGTTATTTACTATCTAACAGGGGACCTGAGTCATTGTGTGTGTACCGTAATCACTATTCGAAAATGATCTGCAATTATATCATTAGAGAGCTATTTCTGCTTGATTTAACCCTTCAAACTCAGGTATTGCTGTAAAAACTCTAAATCTTTGCAGTGTGTTTATGACAGCAAGAAATGTCACAGCAAACACACAGGCGTCGTGATTTACTATCTAACAGGGGACCTGAGTCAGTGTGTGTGTAACGTAATCACTATTCAATAATGACCTGCATTTAATACATTAGAGAGCTATTTCTGCTTGATTTAACCCTTTAAACTCAGTTATTGCTGTAAAAACTCTAAATCTTTGCAGTGTGTTTGTGATGATAAGAAATGGCCCAGCAAACAAACAGGCGTCGTGATTTACTATCTAACAGGGGACCTGAGTCAGTGTGTGTAACGTAATCACTATTCAATAATGACCTGCAATTAATACATTAGAGGGCTATTTCTGCTTGATTTAACCCTTTAAACTCAGTTATTGCTGTAAAAACTCTAAATCTTTGCAGTGTGTTTGTGATGATAAGAAATGTCACAGCAAACACACAGGTGTCGTTATTTACTATCTAACAGGGGACCTGAGTCAGTGTGTGTGTACCGTAATCACTATTCGAAAATGATCTGCAATTATATTATTAGAGAGCTATTTCTGCTTGATTTAACCCTTCAAACTCAGGTATTGCTGTAAAAACTCTAAATCTTTGCAGTGTGTTTATGACAGCAAGAAATGTCACAGCAAACACACAGGCGTCGTGATTTACTATCTAACAGGGGACCTGAGTCAGTGTGTGTGTGTAACGTAATCACTATTCAATAATGACCTGCATTTAATACATTAGAGAGCTATTTCTGCTTGATTTAACCCTTTAAACTCAGTTATTGCTGTAAAAACTCTAAATCTTTGCAGTGTGTTTATGACAGCAAGAAATGTCACAGCAAACACACAGGCGTCGTGATTTACTATCTAACAGGGGACCTGAGTCAGTGTGTGTAACGTAATCACTATTCAATAATGATCTGCAATTAATACATTAGAGAGCTATTTCTGCTTGATTTAACCCTTCAAACTCAGGTATTGCTGTAAAAACTCTAAATCTTTGCAGTGTGTTTATGACAGCAAGAAATGTCACAGCAAACACACAGGCGTCGTGATTTACTATCTAACAGGGGACCTGAGTCTGTGTGTGTGTAACATATTCACTATTCAATAATGACCTGCAATTAATACATTAGAGAGCTATTTCTGCTTGATTTAACCCTTCAAACTCAGGTATTGCTGTAAAAACTCTAAATCTTTGCACTGTGTTTATGACAGCAAGAAATGTCACAGAAAACACACAGGCGTTGTGATTTACTATCTAACAGGGGACCTGAGTCAGTGTGTGTTTAACATAATCACTATTCAATAATGACCTGCATTTAATACATTAGAGAGATATTTCTGCTTGATTTAACCCTTCAAACTCAGGTATTGCTGTAAAAACTCTAAATCTTTACAGTGTGTTTGTGATGATAAGAAATGTCACAGCAAACACACAGGCGTCGTGATTTACTATCTAACAGGGGACTTGAGTCAGTGTGTGTGTAACATAATCACTATTCAATAATGATCTGCAATTAATACATTAGAGAGCTATTTCTGCTTGATTTAACTCTTTAAACTCAGGTATTGCTGTAAAAACTCTAAATCTTTACAGTGTGTTTGTGATGATAAGAAATGTCACAGCAAACACACAGGCGTCGTGATTTACTATCTAACAGGGGCCCTGAGTCAGTGTGTGTGTAACGTAATCACTATTCAATAATGATCTGCAATTAATATATTCGAGAGCTATTTCTGCTTGATTTAACCCTTTAAACTCAGGTATTGCTTTTAAAACTCTAAATCTTTGCACTGTGTTTATGACAGCAAGAAATGTCACAGCAAACACACAGGCGTCGTGATTTACTATCTAACAGGGGACCTGAGTCAGTGTGTGTGTAACGTAATCACTATTCAATAATGATCTGCAATTAATATATTCGAGATATATTTCTGCTTGATTTAACTCTTTAAACTCAGGTATTGCTGTAAAAACTCTAAATCTTTGCAGTGTGTTTATGACAGCAAGAAATGTCACAGCAAACACACAGGCGTCGTGATTTACTATCTAACAGGGGACCTGAGTCAGTGTGTGTGTAACGTAATCACTATTCGAAAATGATCTGCAATTAATACATTAGAGAGCTATTTCTGCTTGATTTAACCCTTCAAACTCAGGTATTGCTGTAAAAACTCTAAATCTTTACAGTGTGTTTGTGATGATAAGAAATGTCACAGCAAACACACAGGCGTCGTGATTTACTATCTAACAGGGGACCTGAGTCAGTGTGTGTGTAACGTAATCATTATTCAATAATGACCTGCAATTAATACATTAGAGAGCTATTTCTGCTTGATTTAACCCTTTAAACTCAGGTATTGCGGTAAAAAATCTAAATCTCTAAATCTTTACAGTGTGTTTGTGATGATAAGAAATGTCACAGCAAACACACAGGCGTCGTGATTTACTATCTAACAGGGGACCCTGAATCATTTTGTAAATCATAAATAAATCAAAAGTGGTTAGTTTAAAAAACTCATAAATGTATAAGGTGGTAAGATGGGCCTTTTATATGGGCCAAAAGTCACACATTATTTTTACAAATACTTGGCTAACATAATTTTTTTTTAATAATGTCTATGTTAACACTTGTTTAAAAGAACTTTAGATGCAAAGTTTTTCCCATTTACCGTACCTTTTTTTTTTTTTGATAAATAAAATAATGCATTATTTTTCAGTAAATATAGGCTACTCTCATTAAAATGTTTTATATATATATATATCTGTCCACGGCCATGATGGATGGTATTTACAATATTTATTTGTAGAAACTGAAGACACACACATTTTGATGGCAGATCTATTTCTAATTACATCCTGGTTGTTTAGATTTTTTAATCCTTTTTTTCTTGGATCCTGTAGTATTTAATTTAATTTTAGTAAGTAATGCAAAGTTTGAAACTAGTCAGGGTATTTAGTAAAGAGATATAATCTATATGATGTTTGTTCCTTTAGTAAGCAGCCTGTTAAACAGCAGCTCTAGAGTCAGAGGACAGCAGGCCATTCAAACAATAGAGGAGTGTGTGTGTGTGTGAACGACGTGTGTTTAAGGGCTATTACAGTTCCTGCTCCAGCCTACAGGGGAGCTGCTGAGCATGGCCTTAAACACTCACACACTCTTAGGTCCCCTCTTGGTCAAAATTTTTAAAAATTCACCAGAGTGTTTTTTCTTGATTTTAACATGATTTAAACACACACACCTGTAGGTCCCTACTTGGTCAAACATTAAAAAAATCACCAGAGCATTTCTTTAGTGTTTTACTTCATTTTAACATGATTTAATGCATGACCAACAGGGGACTTGAAAAATGTCCCCTCTTGGCTAAGAGGTCCCCTGTTGGTGAGTGTGTAACGACGCCAAGGTCCCCTGTTAGATAGGTAGACAAGTACACACACACACACACACACACACACACACACACACGCACACACGCACACAATGACTATATAAAACAAGCATAGTAGGTGATTATGCTTCAACTAATTAGACTTTTCAAACTTTTTTAGTTGTGTTAATATAAAGATTAATTAATTAATTAATTAATTAATTAATTAAATAAATTTAATATGAATCAATAAGAGAGGCTTCATCGTCTGGAATGACCCTTTCATTAAATATCAAAATGTAAAATTCCATAAAGTATTTAAAATCGCATATCCACATGGAAGTATTGCAAGTATTGTGTATTGTAAATTGTAAGTCAAACAAAAAAAAGTTAATAAAAAAAAAAAAAAAAAAAAAAATATATATATATATATATATATATATATATATATATACACAACATTTTAATGTAATTTTCTACACTCTCAGAAAAAAAGGTACAGTGCTGTCACTGGGGCGGTACCCTAAGGTGCAAAAGTGACCCCTAAATGGTACATATTAGTACCATACAGTACTTTAAGAGTGCAAATTAGTACCTTAAAGGTACATAGTAGAACCTTAAAGGTATATATTAGTACCTTTTCGGTTTTGTACCTTAGGGTACCGCCCCAGGTACAGAAATGTACCTTTTTTTCAGACAGTGTAGTGAACAAAATATTGTGCAAATACAAGGGGCAGATTTGCTTTTCTTGATGCAACACCTGAGCTATGAACAACAGAATCATAACAGTAAGGCACTGTTGATAGATGACAGTATAAAGCACATTTGAAGTGGTTTTGAAACACTCTCAGAAAAAAAATACAGTGCTGTCACTGGGGCGGGACCCTAAGGTACAAAAGTGAAAAGGTGCATCTTTCTAAATGGTACATATTAGTAACTTTAAGGGGTGATGAATTGAGAAATCAACTTTCCCTTGAGCCTTTGATATATAAAAGGTCATGGCAATATAAAAATATCCTGTAAGTTTCAGAGCTGAAAACTTCATTGTTAGTAAAATAAAAGCTTTTATAGAAACCAGGCCCAGAAAACAAGGCTCTCAAATTAATGACGTATCAAAAGGGTGACTCTATGTATGCTGCTTCTGTAGCCCCTCCCGCCGACTCGTGGAGCTAAATTGGTTGTGTTACCGAGCAGTAAACATGCCGAAGATAGCAAGATAATCGTTTGTAAACAAGACACAGGTCGACACTGGATTTGCAGGCAGATTATGATTAAAAAATAATGCTGTGCCTTCTATATCTTAATGGATTGGAGCAACACACTTATGTGAGTAAAATGTCTTTTTTATATGCGATAGTATTGCACTGTTACAGATCGTACTGATTATGTGTACGTGACGTGTCTAAGCGCTTTTGGTGCATACCCGGGTTCGATTGACATCAGAATTCGGTTCGTTTTGATGATGTGAACGCAGTCTTCCGAACTCGGGTGCGCACCTGCAAACCATACCGGAGTCCGCTTAAAAAGGTGGTCTGGTGTTCGGTTCATGAGAACTCTGGTACGGTTCGTTGCTGATGTGGCCCCACTTTATATTAGGTGGCCTTACGTACTATGTACTTACATCAAAAAATAAGTACAATGTACTTAATGTGTTCAAATTGTATTGCAAAACACGGTAAGGTTAGGTAAGGTTAGGTGTAAGGGAAGTGTCAACTGTGTAATTACAAAACTACATAAATTAAGTAGAATGTAAAAACATTTATGTACACAATAAGTGCATTGTATCAAATGATTAATTAAAATGTTACTACCTAGTTAATGCCACCTATTATAAAGGGGTCTGCTGATGTGAACACAATCGTACTAAATTGCGGAAGTGAACCGCAATTAATGATGTATGATGTGATAAAAATGTGTGTATTACTCATTTACCTGACATGCGTCACTGACATACTGCAAGCAAAGCTGTAGATCTCATTTTTGTTCGTCTTCAGCGTTCTTTAGAGCATTTGCAGTGCATTCGCGGCAGATAGACGCAAGTGCAATTATGTACTAAAGTGTTTGGTAACAAAACCAGCGGTTCAAAAACTAAAATATAAAAGTGAGGGGAGCAACATTATGTTTTTCGGCCGCCTTTTAATATACGTTAATAAGCAACCGGGGAAAGAGCTGCTGCTTTGATGACGCAAATGAACCTGGTCTGGACTCAAATAATATAATATGATAACAGTCCAGCGGGGGAAGGGGCGAGCAATCGAACTCGGGTTCGGTCAAGGCAATCGAACCAAGTGTGAAAGCACCCTAACAGAGCATACCAGCACACTGTCACAGACTGGAGAATCCCTTATTTGTTGGTTCAATGCAATTCGGGTTCAGGCTCCGAGGGCTCGCAAAGACAGACTAACAAATCATAAGCACATCAGCAGGCCGGTGAATCTCAAATAGTGAAATAACATTAATTTCATGATCTCCGTTGTGTTTGAAGGAAGTGCGCGGGTGTCTCTGTGTGTGTGTGTGTGTGTGTGTGTGTGTGTGTGTGTGTGTGTGTGTGTGTGTGTGTGTGTGTGTGTGTGTGTGTGTGTGTGTGTGTGTGTGTGTGTGTGTGTGACATATGAGGACACAAACGTGTATAATGACGTGGGTATGACATAGGTATTACAAGGAGAGGGTTAAATATGAGGACATTGGCCATGTCCCCACTTTTCAAAATGCTTATAAATCATATAGGATGAGTTTTTTTTAGAAAGTAAAAAATGCAGAATGTTTCCTGTGATGGGTAGGTTTAGGGGCAGGGGCAGTGTAAGGGGATAGAAAATACGGTTTGTACGGATAAAAACCATTACGCCTATGGAATGTTCCCATATGTCACAAAAACAAACGTGTGTGTGTGTGTGTGTGTGTGTGTGTGTGTGTGTGTGTGTGTGTGTGTGTGTGTGTGTGTGTGTGTGTGTGTGTGTGTGTGTGTGTGTGTGTGTGTGTGTGTGTGTGTGTGTGTGTGTGTGTGTGTGTGTGTGTGTGTGTGTGTGTGTGTGTGTGTTGTTCGCGTTTATATCCACCAATCGGACGGGCCAAGTAATGAAAAAATAAATCAATCACGGGTGGATAAGTGATAAATAATTTTGTTTGTTTGATAAAAAAAACGTTTTGAGAGTGAGGCCCGTCAGAGAATTATTCCGGCCGCTTTCAAAACAATCCCTCCCTCTGTGGGAACAGAGGGAAGCAGAAGCTCATTAAATATGCTAATCTTATCCAATCCTAGCCGTGGAAGTTAACTTCCAAGTCTTCAACGGGCACACCCTTAAAACCAGTGTAGAAAATAGCCTATTACTTATTCATTATGATGTTTTTGAAGTCTTAAAAATGACCTCAGGCGGCAGTGTATAAAAAACGCCAGTTCATGACACATTTAAAAGGTACATATCAGTACTGTATTATTGGTACCTTAAAGGTACATATTAGTACCTTTTCGGTTTTGTACCTTAGGTTACCGCAAATCTGAAATGCTCCGTATAAATGTAGTTGAACATATAATAATAATTTATATTTAATGAACGGTTGTTGTTTATGATTCTGTTTGAGTTTCTCAAATAATTGTGCCATTTTATACTGTAAGCTTTGCACAAGTGGCATTTTGAGAAACATTTATACAAACTCCATCAAGCAAAAGTCCAGTTAAAGAGATTAACATGCACAGGAGTATTATAAAGAAAAAGACAACAAATCCAATTCACTAAGAAATTAATAATCTTCTCTGCATTATTCAACTAACATATATAAAGGGCAAAGGCGACTACTGCATGATACATGACTGAATAATTTAAACCTGGCTGGGTTTATTCGTTCTGTTATAAATCAGATTTTATAATGCTCTCTAGGCCACGGGCAGTGCTGAGTAAGGTTTCTGCAGCAAGACATATTGGCTGTGAGAGAGGGCAGTTTTCATGTGTTGATATTGGACGTGACAGTCATACGGCGCTCTGCCCCCAGTGCAGCTGAAGTCTGGCCAACAGAAAGATGGGCCAGGAGCCTAAGTCCAGCGTCGCAGTCATCGTTAGCACATTTTTTTCCGCTCATATATCCTCTGACAACCCTGTCAAAGGGTCTTAAAGATCCCTCGCTAGGCCTTATTAAAAAGTCATAAAGAATTGAGACTGGTGGATTTAAAATAAATTAATACAACTGGATTTTGACTTTCTTAACCAAATGTGACTGTGGCTGCATGCAAAACCAACCACTATGTGTAAGTCTACAGGAATTTTTCACAAATATTATGTTGATTTGTACATACTACAAATATAGTACTACCAGGCCCAAATCTCATAGCAATAAGCAATGTCTTAAAGTGCCCCTACTACCTATTACCCTATTTCCACAGCCAGGGATTTTGATTATTTCACAAAATCATAATGGCCCATAGAATATTGTGTTGTATGAATATCTGAGCATGCCATATATCAAAAGAAAGGGCAGACCCTCTGCTTTTAAACTAGAGTTTTAGGTAACACTTTATTTTAAGGTTCAGCTACTATTAACTAGTTGCTTATTAGCATGCATATTACTAGGATATTGGCTGTTTATTAGTACTTATAAAGCACATATTAATGCCTTATTCTGCATGACCTTATTCTACATTCCTTAATCTTACCCAATACCTAAACTTAAATGCTACAAAAACGAGCTTACTAACTATTAATAAGCAGTAAATTAGGAGTTTATTGTGGCAAAAGTCAAAGTTAATAAATAGTGAATATGTGTTCCCCATACTAAAGTGTTACAAAGTTTTATTATAGCTTATTACACGGGTCTGTGAAATACTTGATTCTGATTGGTCAATCGCGCATTCCAGCGGTATGTTATCACCCTCGAGTCATCCTAGGTGTATTTGACATTCTTCTTTCAGATTAATAAAATCAGTGTTATATTTAAAAATTCCTGACTAAGCCAAGCTTTTTAATGGCAGAAGATGTAGCTCTGTTTTTGAAGTCCATAAAAAATGCATCTGACCATTAAATAACGTGCTCCACATGGCTCCGGGGGGTTAATAAAGGCCTTCAGAAGTGAATCGATAAGTTTGTGTAAGAAACATATCCATATTTAAAACTTTATAAAGTAAAGTTTCGGCCAATCGCAATCCATATTCAGTTTATGGGAAAAATATTGAATGTGCCTTTACATTTGAAAAGGCTTACAAGGTATGCATCTTGAACTGCAAGAAGGCACTTTCAACACTTTTTCCACGGAAGGCGATAGGCTGGAATTTTACACAAACTCATCGATTCACTTCAGACGTCTTTATTAACTCCCCGGAGCCATGTGGAGCATGTTATTTGACAGACAGATGCATTTTTTATGGACTTCAAAAACAGAGCTACAACTACTTCCATTATAAAGCTTGGATTAGCCAGGACTTTTTAAAATATAACTTGGATATATTATTTTATTTTTTCTGAAAGCAGAATGTAAATAAGACACAAAATATTTAAATACTTTATTAGCTCTTACTCAAAGCTTTTGCGAAGAAAAACAGTTACAAACTGCTTTAGGCCTTTATCTATTGCTGAAAAGATTTGGCATCACTTGAGGTTGAGAAAATCATGGGCTGATTTTCATTATTGGGAGAACTATCCCTTTTAGCATTAATTTTAAACATATTTTGTAAAAAACCCAAATCTTTTCACCAATAGATAAAGGCATTGCGGAACCATTGTAATAAGCAGGATAATGTACACCCAACTGGTTGTTATTGCAGAATAAACCCCTTCAGAAGGGACGCAAGACCTGATCTGTCGGGGTTTATTCTGCAATAACAACCGGCTGGGTGTACATTATCCCTTACTTCATTCATTCCTTTTCTATCAACACTTAAATATTGGTAAGTTTCATTAAAAAAAGCAACATTTTGAACAAAAAGCTTTTTTTTTTTTCTTTTTTTCTTTTTTTTTTTTGTCAAAGACTACATCCAGATCAGATTCAAAATGATGATCAAACTCAGAGAAGATCGAGTCCATCAACACCCCCAATGCTTGCACAGTCCTGTAGCTCATCCTGGCTTGATATTTTATTTAGTAACATTAGGCAGTTTTGATTTATATGCTGTTTTGATCATGTTATTTTACATATGCATCTACTTACATAGGATCACTTGTTTATTTATCTCCTGTGTTTTGATCAGGAGATTCTGTACTCATTCAGAAGATGCGTAATAGCGCCCCCTAGCGTATAACAGTGGAAACACAGAAACAATTCTGCTTTTGACAGGGAAGCGTTTTCTCACAAATGACGGAAAACTCAGTGTTTGGTGGGAAAATAGTTAATGCCAGCTTATGGTCTTAATTAGCTGCTTGCAAACAACGTCTGCTTTGACCCTCAATCACCCTGGAATTGATATTGCAAAACCGATGCCATTGTTATGGTTCACATCAGTGTATAGAAGTGCTGAGGAAGATGAAATTCAGAAATAGTTATCGGCATTTTGTTTCCAGCACGCACTGTAAGCAGTCAACCAATCACAACAGACTGGGCAATCTGACCAATCAGAGCAAAGTAGACCAATCACAACAGATTAGGCTATCTGACCAATAAGATTCAAGTAGACCAATCACAACAGACTAGACTATCTGACCAATCAGAGTAGAGTAGACCAATCACAGCAGACTCAGTCATCTGACATATCAGAGCAGAGTAGACCAATCACAACAGACTGTGCCATCTGACCAATCAGAGCAGAATAGACCAAACACAACAGACTGTGCCATCTGACCAATCAGAGCAGAATAGACCAATCACAACAGACTGGGCCATCTGACCAATCGGAGCAGAGTAGACCCTCAGAAAAGGAGGTGAATTCTGACACTGAATGGACTTAGTATTGGATTCCTTTCTGTTTTTTTTGTTTGTTTGTTTTTCAGCTAAAAAAATGTTAACATTCATTATTCATAACAAATGATACGGGTCAATGAAACATAAATGGGGAGAGCATGACAAGAAGGGTCTTTTTTGGATGTAACACCCACATTAGGGAATGTCTGGGTGTATTTGGTCAAAAGCATCTGGATTTGGTTTATCCATTAAGATAAACCATGTCCAGATGCTTTTCAATCAATTCACAATGACGCCTACAATAACCTGGTTGAATGAAAACCTGTGCACACATATATGAAAGAGAAAAGGGTAGCCTTTTCCTATGAAAGAATAAAGGCAATGTTCTCACTTACAACTTATTCGGTACGGAAACGGCGTACTTCTATGGTTCTGAACAGTTTCTTCAACTATGAAGTATAGTCCTGTGATCTTTTAGAAATTTTCCTTAAACCTTAAAACATAATTTCGCTCTCATTATACTTTATTTTTCCGATGAATCAAATACAAATCTGTCAACTGACCATATGCACGGACTGTTCTTAAGAACTTCCGCAATGATATAAGCCAGCTGGTAAACTTCCAGTGAAATGTCTTCAATGTCCTGAGGTAGCTTTAACAGCATCAATAATGTAACAGTTTATAATCAGAATATAGTCACTTAGTTATGCAAACGTAAAACAACATTAAAAATTACGAGTCCCTCAGTGTTCTTCCTCTGGCAAAATTAGGTGTGTGTGATAAATATAAACTCAACATTAAAAAGTCAACCATTGATGGTTTAGTGTCTATGTACAGCGAGTATAGAACGACAGCAAACAGTTTACCAGAAATGCCCAAGCTGGCTTATCGAAAACCAGGAAGTACAAAATCCTATGAATGTATATTTTAAAGTTCTCAGAAATGCCTTCTTTGCATTTAGATTTTATATAATTTTGATAAAAGTTTAACTACTGTTAAAAATGTGTGATAAGTATGATTTTTTAATTTTTATTAATACTTTTATTCGGCAAGGATGCATTAAACAGATTTTTTTATTTTTTTAAAATCACAATAAAGACATTATTTCAAAATAAATTCCAAATTAATTAATGATAATAATCAGAAATGTTTCATTAGCATCAAATCAGCATATTAGAAATTTCTGAAGGATCATGTGACACTGAAGACAAGTTAAATTAGGCTTTGAATCACAGGAAAAAATAAAATTTGAAAAAATAATAATAATAATAAAGGTGTCATGAACTGGCTTTTTTATTTTTTTTCTACTGTTGTCTGAGGTCAACTTATGATGTTTGCATGTTTTTTACATCCAAAAACATCATAATGAATAAGTTATAGCTATGTTTTACACTGGTTTTGAGGCTCTCTCATGAAACGCTCGGTTTTTATGGCCGTGCCACACTGAAGACATGGAAGTAAATGCCCACGGCTATGATTGGATAAGCTTTGCATATTTAATGAGCTTCGGCTCCTCCACGAGTACACATGAGGGATTGCTTTGAAAGCGTGTGGGAAAATGGCAACCAGAAAAATTCAGCCAGCTCGCAAAATGTCTTTATCAAACGAACACAACGATTTATCTATCATCCACCCACGATTGATTGGAATGTTATTTTTTTATTACTTGGCCTGCCCGATCAGTGGATATAAGCGTGAACCATGCATCAACTAACACACACACGCACGTTTGTTTTTGTGACATATGGGGACATTCCATAGGCGTAATGGGTTTTATACTGTAAAAAACGTATTTTCTATCCCCTTACACTGCCCCTACCCCTAAACCTACCCATCACAGGAAACATTTTGCATTTTTACTTTCTAAAAAAAATGATCCTACACATTTGTGTCCTCATATGTCACAAAAACATGCCCACACACACACACACACACACACACACACACACACACACACACACACACACACACACACACACACACACACACACACACACACACACACACACACTCACACACTGGAGAGTTGTATCCTTTAAATACAGTGGTATTTTTCATTATTTTGTCAAGATGTCATTACACTTTGTGTCCGTGCAGCTCCGGTTGTACAGTAAGCTATCATTATTGGACCTATTCAAACCGGACAATGGACCGTTCGACCACCAAATCCTGCAGTAATATCAAGCGAAGTGTACATCCCTGATAATCGTTCTCGCTAAAACAAATTTTGTCATAACATGATATCTGCAGTTTAGTAAAGAGGAATTATTGGAATTAGCCTGTATTTAATCCTAGCTGTCATTGGAACAGCGTCACAGGAGAAGTGATCAAAAGTTGCACATCCATGTTTATCTAAATTCATATAATTTTTGTTTATATCCTGAGTAATAACTTTGTGTAATTTCAGTGCATATCACCATTAATGAAACTTGAACATGAATGTACCCTACACGTGTAGCCTATATCAAAATGAAAACAGTTTTAAATTATTCTTACTTCATTACTTTTCTCACTCTAGTAAAAGAGTTGCGCATAGGTTAGAGTTTATGTGTAGGTGCACAAATTTTCCGGGTTAAGTTTGTTTTAATAAATCATAACATATTCGTTAGAAGTGGCGTATGCCTCTTGCAGGGCCTGTTTTGTGCGTACACAATGGTTATAAATGAGACCCCTGGTGCCACACTCCAATCAGCTTATTAACTCAAAAATAGTCTCTCAGGCTAGTTCTGTAGGCTACACAATCATGGGAAAGACAGCTTACTTGACAGTTGTCCAAAAGACGACCACTGACACCTTGTATAAGGAGGGCAAGACACAAAAGGTCATTACAAAAGAGGCTGGCTGTTCATAGAGCTCTGTGTCCAAGCATGTTAATAGAGAGGCAAAGGAAAAGATGTAGTAGAAAAAAGTGCACAAGCAATAGGGATAACCGCACATTGGGGAAGATTGTGAAACAAAACCCATTAATAAATGTGGAGGAGATTCACAAAAAGTGGACTGCAGCTGGAGGCAGTTCTTCAAGAATCACTCCGCACAGCATACGCAAGACATGGGTTTCAGCTGTTGCATACCTTGTGTCAAGCCACTCTTGAACAACAGACAGCATCTCGCCTGGGCTAAAGACAAAAAGGACAGGACTACTGCTGATGCCAGACCCAACAATGCAGAAGAGCTGAAGGCCACTATCAGAACAACCTGGGCTCCCATAACACCTGAGCAGTGCCACAGACTTATCGCTTCCATGCAGAGATGGGGACACGAGTTTGAGATGGGGACTCGAGTTTGAGACTTGGACTTAAGTGCGACTTAAGTCGCACACACAGTGACTTCAGACTCGACTTGGGACTCGTCCTCGAAAGACTTCAGACTCGACTCGGACTCGAGCTACGGGACTCGTGATCAATGTTTATTTTTAGTAGGGCTGTCAAAATTAACATGTTAACGCAAATTAATTTTAATGGCACTAATTTTATTAATGCAGTGCACATTTTCAGTTTGATCTGTAACCCATAGTTGGAGAAATTGAGATTGTAGGCTAGTAAGTAATGCAGCAGTAGCAAACGTTAATAGGGGAATACAAGGGTTAACAATAACATTACTCTGAAACAAGTGCAGTTATAACCTACATAAGATACCATATTTTCTACTTAACTTTTATTAAGACACTCCAGATCGAAAAGTGCGTTTTATTCCTACTCATGGAATATGGACCTCCTCCAAGTATGTTGTGGTGCTGGCGCTCTCACAGGTCCGCATTATCATTATAATTCAGAGACAGACAAGGGAGTCCTTTTTCTTCAAAATCTACATTTTTGGTCTGTACTGTACTGTGTGTTCATGCTAAGGCAAAATACAGATATTATCTTAAAAGTAAAGCATTCTTGGTGTTTTTGTCATGTTGCAATAGCCTGTTTACAGTTATATAACAAAATCAAAGCTGATAGGGTATGTTAATAGAGATAGGCGTCAAAATAACATATTACATGCTTTGAATTCCTTATCGAGCCCAGAGACTTGAGACTTGACTTGGACTTGAGCCCAGAGACTTGAGACTTGACTTGGACTTGAGCCCAGAGACTTGAGACTTGACTTGGACTTGAGCCCAGAGACTTGACTTGGACTCGAGCCTAGAGACTTGAGACTTGACTTGGACTCGAGCCCAAAGGCTTGAGACTTGACTGGGACTTGAGCCCAGAGACTTGAGACTTGACTGGGACTTGAGCCCAGAGACTTGAGACTTGACTTGGACTCGAGCCCAGAGACTTGAGACTTGACTTGGACTCGAGCCCAGAGACTTGAGACTTGACTGGGACTTGAGCCCAGAGACTTGAGACTTGACTTGGACTCGAGCCCAGAGACTTGAGACTTGACTTGGACTCGAGCCCAGAGACTTGAGACTTGACTGGGACTTGAGCCCAGGGACTTGAGACTTGACTTGGACTCGAGCCCAGAGACTTGAGACTTGACTTGGACTCGAGCCCAGGGACTTGAGACTTGACTTGGACTCGAGCCCAGAGACTTGAGACTTGACTTGGACTTGAGCCCAGAGACTTGAGATTTGACTTGGACTCGAGCCCAGAGACTTGAGACTTGACTTGGACTTGAGCCCAGAGACTTGAGACTTGACTTGGACTCGAGCCCAGAGACTTGAGACTTGACTTGGACTTGAGCCCAGAGACTTGAGACTTGAGTTGGACTCGAGCCCAGACAATTCTGAGCATCTCTGACTCCATGCCACGCTGCATTGATGAAGTTATTTAGGCAAAAGGAGCCCCAGGTAAAACAGTAAAAACATTTTATTTTAAGACAGAAATACAGGTTTGGAACTACACAAGAGTGCGTAAATTATGATCAAATTATTTTTTTTGTGACCAATCCCTTTTACACAAATAAAAAAAAATAAAAAAAATAAAGGCATGGTAAAAAAAATGCTCTAGGCAGTTTTAATGGGTTTAAATAAAACAAAAAGGGGACAAAAAACACACATACAAAAGCAGAAATAATATATCTTTGATATGATTTTAAACATAAAATTGTGTAGTTCATTGCCGAGGTGTTAATCAGAACAAACCCAAGGACATCATTGCCTGAGCTTTTTCCTGTTACTCGCGCTATTACTCCCTTCTACCCCGCACATCCTTTAATTAAAAAAATGAAACTAATCTTAAACTATACAGTTGTTATTTCCTGCAAAGTGAAACCTTGTCAAACTGCACATGAAAATGAATGCTTTCTAACACACTTGTGAGTTCTCAGGCCGTGATGAAGTCCTTTATATATTCACTGATGGCAGAAGCGTCTCGTTATCTCTCTCTTCCCTTTTAAATTCACACATTGCTAATTGTAACAGTGAGGTGGAAGCCTGTGAACACTCGACTGCCTGGCAAATGCAAGCCGAATGAAGCGAATGAATCATTTACATGATGGATGCTCTCGCTGCCGGTGCACACTGGGTAAAACAACAGCCGGGCACGTCAGTGATGTAATCAATCTAGCAGGAGTGCCGGTGATTATATCATCAAGAAATAATGAATTTTGTGGGCATAAAGTGTATGTTAGAAGGAGCAAGAGGGAAAGTTTCATTAAGCTGCCCCATAGGTGCATGCTGGAGACCAATGACGGTGAAGTCAATTCCAGGAAAACCATGCTGGGAAATGCTCAGTGCTATACCGTGCACTCCAATAGGTCAGAGATTTGGAGGTTTACTGGCGACAGGTGTCAGATTTGTGGCCCGGCACTAAAGCAGCCATTCACCGACTATGAGAATCATCTGATTGTGCAGCGGCTGGTCGGCTGAAGCCATAACAAGATTTGAGATTAAATCAGCCTCAGTGCGCGTCCTCCCGTGGCAGACCCTCTGCCCGCTACTGAAAGGGTGCCCAGGGGCTAGAGCACAGCATAAGGTGTCAATCATTCTCTGCTATCATTTCTACTACAGGCATGAAGTGATGCTTCACCACAAGGGCCTCTTTGACAGTGAGCATGTGTGGCATGATGAGAATATATATATTCAGATTTATAACAATATGGATAGTTGACCGAATGTTTATTTATAAATTAAAACATAATATCTATCTATCTATCTATCTATCTATCTATCTATCTATCTATCTATCTATCTATCTATCTATCTATCTATCTATCTATCTATCTATCTATCTATCTATCTATCTATCTATCTATCTATCTATCTATCTATCTATCACCAATCTGTCTGTCTGTCTGTCTGTCTGTCTGTCTGTCTGTCTGTCTGTCTGTCTGTCTATCTATCTATCTATCTATCTATCTATCTATCTATCTATCTATCTATCTATCTATCTATCTATCTGTCTGTCTGTCTGTCTGTCTGTCTGTCTGTCTGTCTGTCTGTCTGTCTGTCTGTCTATCTATCTATCTATCACCAATTTATATGTCTGTCCGTCCGTCCGTCCGTCGATCTATTGTCTGTCTATCATCTGTCTCTGTCTGTCAATCTATTCAACTGTCTATCAGTCCATCTTAAATAAGCCTTTTCAAAATTTGCAATATTGGCCACACCCTCCGGCATAACTGTGGGTTTATATCAACAGCAGTTCTTTAAGAGCACACAACCGTAATTACCCAGAGATGAATAATTCATGAATAATTTATCAGCCTCAGATGAGTCATGCATTTCACATTATCAATGAAACATTATTATTATTATTATACATTTGCAGTATTGAGTAAAGAGCCATCAAAGAGCTTAATCCACAAGCAATTTGCCTAAAACACCTTGACAGTTTAACTTGAGGCTGTGAGTCATTTTAACATCCACTCTTGAACTGTATAGCATGGCTGACATGCAACACTGAACCGCAGACAATACCACAAGTTACTGAGTGGAGAGCAGTAAAAAAAGGAAGGGCGCATCGTTCCCTGCCTCCTTTTTATTGTTCTCCATGGAAACAAGACAAGTGGCAACACCTCCCATTTGTGGGGGAAAAAGCCCCCCCCCCCCCCCCCCCCACACACACACACCACCGCCTTCTCTTCTATGATTGCAATATCAGATGCATTCTCTTACCGTGCCATCCCATTGAATAGGGGAAGGAGACCTCAAAGAGGTTGTCATATTTCGTCAGGAGTCTTTTCATTATGGATGCCAGACCTGTGGGGAAGGAAAGAGGGTGAACAATAAAAAAGGTTGAACTGGAAAGAGCTGACTTTAATTTTCCACCAATATTGCTTGGGTTTTATCCAGCCTGGATTCATTACAGATGCCATGCACTTCACCCAGACGCCTTTCATGACCAGGCGGAGCATTCATTTTGTTTTTCAGCCAAACAAAGCTACACTCACACACAGACCCACCAAAACTAAGATGGATGGTTTGGGTCCTCCTTGCTAAATGAGAGGACAGCATGTATCGTTTCAGAAAGAAGCGACCTTCTGACCGCTCCAGTCAGTAAATCACATTTGTCCTTCAAGAGCGATTCATGATTTCAAGACGTGCTGGTGAATACAAGCTTGTTTTTTCCCAGCAAAACAACAGCTGCCTTGGTAATTTAAAAAATAATGACAGCAAAATCAGGGCTCAGATTTAATAAAGTTTGATAGAGGAACAGCTAAGCCAAAAACAGCATTGCATATCTTGGTCCATCAAGTTTAAATAAACCAAAGTTTGGCAATATTGATTCTCAAGATCTTGCTTTTTTGTAGTTTCCCCTGTAAGGTATAGTGTGTCTTAGGCTACATTCACACCGCGATCTGATCTGCAGTGCTCAATTCAGATTTATTACTCAGATGAGATATTTTTCAGATCACAGATTCCAGTGTGAACAGAGCATGGTACTGAACTGACGCAAATGCCCAAAAGAATGATCAAAAGACATTACGCAGCACGCTGTCATATGGAAGTAAACACAGAGGACATTACAGTAAGTGATTAAGCATTTATTTATAGTGTGATCTGCATCGGAAGCTAACAAATTTATGCTCAGGCAATATAAAAAACAAAGGATATATACAAAAAAAGAGCAGTTTTTAATTGCACTATGTTGCCAAAAGATTAAGGATGCTTGCTTTTACATGCACATTATAGGGTTACTTCAGCGATTAGCATATGGCTTTGTATCAGTAGAAACCCTGGAGTATATTCAAATGATTGTCCTTTCCCCCCTCATATCCCCCTCAGACAAGGATTTATGCATTTTATTTCTGGAAAAATTCCTCCGATGACGCAGAGGACTTTTTGGACAAAGTCTAATGGCTACAGCCAGCAGAGTCATTTCCGCATGTTTTCAACCCGCACATGGGCGTTGGGATCGCACTCACAGCTCAGCTCGCAGCAGCAGGCATACATATAAACGGAGCTATGCGGAGCAAAGTAAGGGTGCTTTCACATCTCTAGTTCGTTTCATTTGGTCTGAACCAAGGGCAAACAATTATACATTGTTGCATTTTTTTCAGCTTTTTTGGTTCCTTTTCACACAACACTGATTGCTTTGGTCCGAACCAGTTGAAACGAACCAAAACGCAAGCACGTGACAACATCCACATCACTCATTGGCCATGGCGTATTTCCTAAACTGCTTTTCGATTGGTCAGAATTTTTGGTGTGGGAAAATTCCAACAGAAGAGGCAAAGCCAGCAAACTATAACACTATGAAGAGACGACTGCGCGGGCTGGTTTTGTCCCTGGCCATAATCTACTACACTGTGTGTATTTACCACAGTATGCAAACAATACCTTTCTATAATGAAGCGTGGATGCGACGTGAAAACAACGTTCTAATGCACTGCAGACGGCGACCGCGCATCGCTCGTCACTTCAAGGGAGGCGTGCATTAATTATTAACTCTTGACATGCTCATCTTCCCAAAATATTGCCAACGATCTATCAGGTAATAATATCATGCACACAATGTCAGCACAGCTAACTACGGCAGCTGGTTCAGTCCAAAAATGATCCGTACTTTTGCAGTTGGTTCTGTTCGAGGTCGGATCACGTTCTCACCACAAACGAACCGCTCCAGAGTTCGTTTGAAATCGTACCGAGACCACCTCTTCAAGGAGGTCTCAGTACGCTTGTTTGGTCCGCTTCTGGTGCGCACCCGAGTGCGATTGCTGCTTTCAGACCTGACCAAACGCACCGCACCAAAGAGGGAAACGAACTCTAGTACGATTCAACCGAACTAAATGAGGCAGGTGTGAAAGCACCCTAAGTGTTTCAACTTCTCAAATTAATTCCTATGAAAGTTAAGCTTCCAAAGGCATGAACTGAAAACGCGCCAGACTGAACACGCGCTGTGAATGTATGCCGCGAACGCGGACGCGTTTACCTCAGCCCTCATCAGGAGAGCTCATTCAGCTCATTCATCACGTTGTAATCTGACTCCTGCAACGTTTGAGCTGTGACACTCGCGCGGCGACTTACTCATTATATTGAACAGACATGTTCACTTTTTAACTGTTGTGTCTGTTCTCTAACTGAACTTATTTTATGAAAATAAACAAGGTGGGAAAGTAATCCATTGATTCAGTAGCTTTGGGAATGGCCTCACAGGGCAGCGAAGCATTCTTGGAATTATTGCCTTTCATCCCCATGAGACAAAAATACATGTTCTGTCATCAAATAAAATAAAAAAATCACATTTCTACTACATTAATGACCAAGTTTAAATACAGATTCATCTTCCCAGCACTGAAGTACTCCTTTAACTTTATGGACATCACATTGTTAATCCATAGGTTTTAATATGGAGTTGGCCCATCCTTTGCAGTTGTAACAGTTTCAACTCTTCTCGGAAGGTTTTCCACAAGGCTTAGGAGTGTGTTTATGGGAATTCTTCAACATTCTTTTAGAAGCGCATTTGTGAGGTCAGGCACTGATGTTGGACGAGAAGGCCTGGATCACAGTCTCCGCTTGAATTCATCCAAAAGGTGTTCTTTCGGATTGAGGTCACTCAAGCTCCTCCGCACCAAAGTCGCTCATCCAGATCTTTATGGTTTATTCACTGGTGCACAGTCATGTTGGAATAGGTTGTGGCCATCCCCAAACTGTTCCCACAAAAATGAAACCATGAAATTGTCCAAAATGTATTGGTGTGCTGAAGCATTAAGAGTTTCTTTCACTGGAACTAAAGGGCCAAGCCCAACCCCTGAAAACCAACCCTACACCATAGTCTCCTCTTCACCAAACTTTACACTTGGCACAATGCAGTCAGGCATGTACCATTCTCCTGGCAACCACCAAACCCAGACTCTTCTATCAGATTGCGAGACAGAAAAGCATGATACATCACTCCAGAGAACACATCTCCACTGTCCATTGGTGGCATGCTTTATACCATGATGTAAGTTTTGGATGCAGCTGCTTGACCATGGAAACCCATTCCATGAAGCTCTTTATACATGTTCTTGAGCCTCAGGATGCGCTGTGTGATTTTACGTGGCCTACCGTTTTGTGGCTGAGTTGCTGTTGTTCCCAATTGCTTACACTTTGTCATAATACCACTAACAGCTGACCATAGAATATTACAGTAATACCATTGTAAATATAAAGCCAACACCTCACATGTTCATTTGCAGAGTACACATATAAGTCTAATTCTTATGAAGCACTTTCAGGAACAAATCAACTGTGAAAACCCACTTTATTGGTTCGGATAAGAAAGCGTGTTCTAACTGAGCAATAATGAGCATTCAAATAATGCCTTTTGGTCTGAAAGAGTCTGAAAGAGTTGGCCTAAAAACTGCTGAGAGCTCCGGCACTTATTCAGGGAAATGTTTGGTTTGTCAGCCGATAAAATAGATTACATGCTAGGCTGGAAGTCTATGATCCTTAGGCAGTCTCTTCAACTGGAACAATGGGAGAGCGTCACAGTTCGGAGACAATTCGAAACAATTTCCCAATCTCCATGTTAAACAAGAGCTGATGAGGCTTATTTTCATCTACATTATACATTATACTGTTCATCTGCATGATTGATGCATTATTATGTGCATATATCAGACAGAGTGAGCAAATGGTCTCAAATGATGAAATGCATTATTTGAAGATTTTCAACAGGGATTGACTGGGTTATCAATTGTACTGTAGGTCTACTGACATTGACAAAAGTCTGTTGAAAGCAGTAGTCAGACTATGAACTATCCTGTATTGATCAATACATTTTTCACACTTGAAATGGCTTGCCATACAACCATGTGATAACTTGTGATAATTTCTGCTTTTTTTCAGTTATTGACTGACATTTTTTTCCCATTGAAAAAAACGTCCCTGTAAAAAACAACGAACACTGTGCACTATAGTAATTTTTAAAGTACTTATTACAGAAACAATATTATTTAAAAGAATACACTGAATGCAATGTTTTCTGACACTTAATTGCATGAACTGCAATTAAACAAAAATTTGTTTGAGTTTGCATATATATTAAATGCAAATAAAGATAATTTGTTGACCCACTCAATTAGGAGATAAGTACATATTAAGATGTAATTTCATTACTCTCTTGTCTTTGAAATATGTTTAAAATGTACTGCTGCACTGTAAACCTGAATAATATGGCAAAACTTTGGTTATCTTCAGTTAAGAATTTCAATGTTTCAAAGTAAGCGGAACTGGCAGATTTTTACTTTGTAGTCATGTATTTGAATTGCACAACTTAAATTTTTTAAATTAATGCATACATTTAACTTAAAATGATCACATAAACTCAATTTAAATATTATATTTTAAATTTTATTTTAAATTTAGCAATCTATGCTAATTTAGCAAACGATAATTTTAACAGTGTTTTTTTTTTTTTTTTACATTAGTATTGAAAAGCAATTGCTGAAATAGTATGTCTATAGAGCATTTAATATAGAGCATATCAGCATATACCTGTTCTAACCAATTCCTGCTCCACTTGTCAAAAAAAAAAAAAAAAAAAGTAAAAGTTGCATTTTGTTGCTTTGCGCCAGTTGTATGATAGGTTCCTACATGTTAGCATTTACTCTCCCTTTCGAGTGCCATGGCAAAGCATGCAGGGAAAGAGCCCAGTTTTAGGTTAATTTCATTTCTGTCTAAATTCAAAGAATCAAGTTCATAGAACTCAAAATAATTAAACAATTCAGATTACATAAAATATGTAAGTTTCATGAACTCATGAATTTAAGTTTACCCTACTCAAACCAATTAATTCTTTTGAGCATTAAGGTTTAGTGAACTGACAAGAATCTATGGTAAACTAAAATGTATATTTGTCATGTATTTAAAAATATTTGTATGTTGAGGTTGCATTTAAAAATAGAAATATTAACATTACTGAATAAAACATGACAAATGATTAAAACAATGATTTAATGTGTAATAAGTAAAACTTCACATAAAATACACTTTTTAAATCTATGTAGGGTCTTTTATTTCATTAATAATATATTTTCAGCAATTATTTAAAATATATATATACAGTCCCTGACAAAAGTCTTGTCGCTTATCTATTTTCTAGAAATACCTGATATTAACCTGACTTTTAATTCATTAATTGGTGTTAGAAATAGCTCATATGAAAAGCTAAAACCCTCCCAAATGATGTTTAATGCACTGAAATAAATAATGTTCACAGAAAAAATATTTATCATTTAATCAAGACGGAAAGGTCAAATTTTGGCAAGACAAAAGTTTTGTCGCCTATACAGAAATGGAACAAATTTACAGCAAATACAAAAATATGTCAGCAAATTAAGTTGTGGTGCTGTGAGATCCAAATTTAATATCTTGTATGACTTCCATGAGCTTGAAGGACTGCATCCATGCGGTTTGGCAAGGATTCATACAATTTATTGATGAAGTCATCAGGAATAGCTAAGAAAGCAGTCTTGCATGCCTCCCAGAGTTCATCAATATTCTTTGGTTTCGTCTTCCATGCGTCCTTTTTCATCCTACCCCACATATGCTCAATGATGTTCATGTCTGGTGACTGGGCTGGCCAATCCTGGAGCATCTTGATCTTCTTCGCCTTGAGGAACTTTGATGTGGAGATGGAAGTATGCGATGGAACACCGTCCTGCTGCAGAATTTGGCCTCTTTTATGGTTGGGAATATAACAGGTAGCTAAGATTTCTTGTTATTTTAGACTATTGATGTTGCCTTCCACCCTGCAGATCTCTCGCACACCCCCATACTGGATGTAACCCCAGACCATGATTTTTCCTGCCACCAAACTTCACTGTTTTCTGGGTGAATCTCGGATCCGTTCTGGCTCCAGTAGGTCTCCTGCAATATTTGCAGCGACTGTGGTGTAATTCAACAGAAGATTCATCTGAAAAATCCACCTTCTGCCACTTTTCCAGCGTCCATCCTTTTAGCAGGCTGTGGGCCTTGGCAAATGCCACACGGTTTTTCAAATGTCTTTTGTTTAGTGCTGGCTTCTGGGCACTGATTCAACCATGGAGGCCATTTCGAGACAGAATCCGACAAACTGTTCTGGTTGACACAGGGACTTCAGGTGACCAGGTCTTTGTGGAGCTCTGCTGCAGTGGAAAATGGGCTGGCCTTGGATTTTCGAGCCAACAAACGGTCCTCTCGAGCAGTTGTCTTGCGGGGTCTGCCTGACCTGGGCTTGTCAAAAACGTCTCCAGTCTCTTCAAATCTGTTTTTTTAACCTCTGTACTTGACGCTGAGACACATTGAAGGTGTCTGCCACATCAGCAGTGGATCTGGTCTTCAGCCTCTTGATAATCAAAACTTTAGTCTCTGGGTGAATCTTAGGCATGTTTGCAGAGGTCTAGTTGCAGTTGATGTGAAGGTCTAGCGTACCGGGGTTCTTTTTATACACACTTGAGACCTAATTGATCCATTATTAGTCACAGGTGAAGCTCATATGACAAGGCGACAACACTTATGTCTTTGCAAAAATTGACTCAATGGGCTTTACCAAGCTGTGAATATTAGAATACTTTTTGAAAGTTTAGTTTTTCCCTGAAACATTATCACAAAAGCTGGTGGGATTAAAATGAGCCATTTCTTGTAAAAAAATCTTGATTAGAAATATATTTCAGCGGCACTTCAGGTCAATTTGTACACAAGCGACAAGACTTGTGTCAGGGACTGTATACTTAAAGTAGCCCAAAAATGATAACATCTAGCTTAAAAATATGTTGTTCAGTATTGCTGAATAAAGCTGAATACAGTAATGTATACAAACAAAATTAGTTTTCATAGGTTAAATCAAGTACAAAGTCAGCTCAATGTAATTGCAGGTTACCTCTTTTATACTACAAGTGCACTTCTTTTGCATAAGATAAATATTTTTGTGGTATCAACTATATCAGATAAACTCGACCCTAATTGTCCGGGGAAAAAAACAAAAATAATCGTGGTTGGTTGCTTTATGTCAGTCAGTTTTGAATGGGCTGTAAGGTGGATCAGGCTTTATGTGTTTGTCGTCACTGTTCATGTTTCCTTGCACTGAAGCCAAACACAGTGCGTGAAATTTTCTACAAACCTCATGAATATTTAAAGAGACAAACATTCTTTAGATCACGATTGGTTGTCTGTTGCTATCCTTTTAGCACACTGTATACATTCAGCACTGCAGTTCAAAGTGCTGCATTCATGAAATTGGATTACTGCTTGGTTTATTATTTCCACAGGCATACAATTACTGAAAAAAGCAGATGCCACAATAGCATCAACATGTGTCATCAACCATTCAAATTACAATTCAAAACAGCGCTTTATCACAAAAACAAACAACAGCCCTCAAGTGTCAAAGCATCAGAATGTCAACTGGGTTGTCTGTAATTGGCAGGCTAAAAGCGGGGTTGTGATCTAGTGAGGTTCTCTGCCGCGCTTTCTGACAACAGCTGACCTGCTCTGTAATTTCCCTGAGGTTTATTTACATACTGGATTAAGTCTGTCAGAACTAAGCCTGTGAGCGTGAGAGACGCGTATCCAGGAGGTGACTGTTTATCTGGTTTCACAGCTTCGAAAGCCACTTCTTTACTTTTTCTGGCACTGACAGGGCAACTTTAATAACATCTGAGAAGTGCGTAGGTGTGTATGAGTGTGTGTCAATGTGTGTGTCAAGTCCAACACAGGGAAAGGGCACTGGGCGATGTGACAAGGAGACGTGAGGTTTTAAGGAGATATTTTGTCACAAGCAGACTTCAGGAAGAGATACGGCGAGCCGTCTTTAAAGGTTCGGACAGACATTTTAAGAACAGACAGCAAGCCAAAGGGAGTTTATAATTTGTGAGCTCTCTCCTGTGGCTCTCTTGGTGACTAACAGAATTTACAGCGTAAAATAAATTTATCTGTGAGAATAAATAAATAAATAAAAACACATAATTCAGTCCAAATGGAATGACTTTAAAGTCACGGCCAAAAGTAAAATACAGTGAATTGTGGTATTTGTTTTTTTTATGCTATTGAGATTTATACACACTGTGTAGTGCAGAACATATTACTCAGCAGAATGTGTATTTACACTAAGTGCAATTAGCCCACCTTGTTGGTAGAGTCTATTTATACTAACTCCGCCCACTGACGTCTGGTTGGGCCAGACAAAATTACAGAATTGTCAAAAGTATCAATAATGTAGGGGTAAGGCGTGTGGAAGAAACCCCATCACATATCAGTTTGAAAATGCATTTATTTTTAATAAAAATGAAGAAAATAATGGAAATAAAGTGTACAATGTGTTTAATAATAAAGTGTTTATCGGTTAGGGATAGGGGTAAATGGTAAATGGTAAATGGACTGCATTTATATAGCGCTTTTATCCAAAGCGCTTTACATTTTGCCTCACATTCACCCATTCATACACCGACGGCAATGTCAGCCATGTAAGGCTTAGGGTTAGGTGTCTTGCTCATGGACACTTCGATACTTGGTCAGGTGGAACCGGGGATTGAACCACCAACCTTCTGGTTTGTAGACAACCTACATGAACCACTGAGCCACTGCCGCCCAGTGGCAGTGTAGCCCCTACGGGTAGGGGTAGGTGGAGGGAGGGCTTATTTGTCCCAAGGGGGCATCTATTAAATAATTTTAATAAATATAATAATTTACACTCTATTATTGCATACTGTGTAATATACAACAACACTGAGGTGCAAAGAATATCTGCCACTATTTATAAGCATAAATAGCATCTAACTACTACAGTCCCTGACAAAAGTCTTGTCGCTTGTGTACAAATTGACCTAAAATGCCGCTGAAATATATTTCTAATCAAGATTTTTTTTTACAAGAAATGGCTCATTTTAATCCCACCAGCTTTTGTGATAATGTTTCAGTGAAAAACTAAACTTTCAAAAAGTATTCTAATATTCACAGCTTGGTAAAGCCCATTGAGTCAATTTTTGCAAAGACATAAGTGTTGTCACTTTGTCATATGAGCTTCACCTGTGACTAATAATGGATCAATTAGGTCTCAAGTGTGTATAAAAAGAACCCCAGTACGCTAGACCTTCACATCAACTGCAACTAGACCTCTGCAAACATGCCTAAGATTCACCCTGAGACTAAAGTTTTGATTATCAAGAGGCTGAAGACCAGATCCACTGCTGATGTGGCAGACACCTTCAATGTGTCTCAGCATCAAGTACAGAGGATTAAAAAAAAAAGTTTTGAAGAGACTGGAGACGTTTTTGACAAGCCCAGGTCAGGCACACCCCGCAAGACAACTGCTCGAGAGGACCGTTTGTTGGCTCGAAAATCTAAGGCCAGCCCATTTTCCATTGCAGCAGAGCTCCACGAGACCTGGTCACCTGAAGTCCCTGTGTCAACCAGAACTGTTTGTCGGATTCTGAAATGGCCTCCATGGTCGAATCAGTGCCCAGAAGCCAGCACTAAACAAAAGACAATTGAAAAACCATGTGGCATTTGCCAAGGCCCACAGCCTGCTAAAAGGATGGACGCTGGAAAAGTGGCAGAAGGTGGATTTTTCAGATGAATCTTCTGTTGAATTACACCACAGTCGCTGCAAATATTGCAGGAGACCTACTGGAGCCAGAATGGATCCGAGATTCACCCAGAAAACAGTGAAGTTTGGTGGCAGGAAAAATCATGGTCTGGGGTTACATCCAGTATGGGGGTGTGCGAGAGATCTGCAGGGTGGAAGGCAACATCAATAATCTAAAATACCAAGAAATCTTAGCTACCTCTTATTCCCAACCATAAAAGAGGCCAAATTCTGCAGCAGGACGGTGCTACATCGCATACTTCCATCTCCACATCAAAGTTCCTCAAGGCGAAGAAGATCAAGATGCTCCAGGATTGGCCAGCCCAGTCACCAGACATGAACATCATTGAGCATATGTGGGGTAGGATGAAAAAGGATGCATGGAAGACGAAACCAAGGAATTTTGATGAACTCTGGGGGGCATGCAAGACTGCTTTCTTAGCTATTCCTGATGACTTCATCAATAAATTGTATGAATCCTTGACAAACCGCATGGATGCAGTCCTTCAAGCTCATGGAAGTCATACAAGATATTAAATTTGGATCTCACGGCACCACAACTTAATTTGCTGACAAATTTTTGTATTTGCAGTAAATTTGTTCAATTTCTGTACAGGCGACAAAACTTTTGTCTTGCCAAAATTTGACCTTTCTGTCTTGATTAAATGATAAATATTTTTTCCTATGAAAATTATTTATTTCAGTGCATTAAACATCATTTGGGAGGGTTTTAGCTTTTCATATGAGCTATTTCTAACACCAATTAATTAATTAAAAGTCAGGTTAATATCAGGTATTTCTAGAAAATAGATAAGCGACAAGACTTTTGTCAGGGACTGTATTTACACTTGTAACTTTTACATAGTGTAAATAGAATCTATTGCTATTTTCACTTAGTGTTAATGGAATCTATTGGTATTAGCACTAGGGGTGGGCGATATAGCCTCAAAATTATATCTCGATATTTTAAGAATATCTGTGATAACGATATTTTTGAAGATATAAAAAAGAAATATGGAGCACAGTTTTATTGGTTATGCAGCTGGTAAGCAGTAGCATTTATTAGTGCGAACAAAATTAAGGGCATGGTTTATCCTTTTCCAATGAGCTACTGTCATTGATGAGATCATTTTTAATTCAAAGTGTAAATCTAGTAGCTCCCTTTTTAGCTAGCCTACTAAATCGTCAGGAGGCTGACATTCTGTGTTGCTCTCAGACAGGTGTTGTTGTGCGCGCTAGGGAAAGTAAATGTGCCATACGCTGTCGCATTGCTATATCATTGATATCGCGATATGACACTTTTTTTACCATGTAAAAATTTATACCGGTATTATCGTGGATGGTATGATATGGCACACCCCTAATAAGCACTTAGTGTAATATAGACGCTGCCATTACTTACTTAATTAATTAATTAATTAACTTACTTATACCAGCCAAGTAGTGAATTAAAAGTTTAACATAAATAATTTAATAAATAAACTTGTCCTTATTTTAAAGGGATAGTTCACACAAAAAATTTTAATTACTCACCCTCAAGTTGTTCATTGACAGCCTACGCAACTATCCTTTCAAACCCCAGAAAAATTGGAAAATACATCATTAAAGTAATCCATGTGAGTGTAGTTGTGTAGACTATCAATGGAAGGACAGAAAGCTTTCCAATTTCATCAAAAAGATCTTCATTTGTGTTTCAATGATGAACAAAAGTCTTATGGGTACTATGGAACGACATGATGATGATTAATTAATGACATAATTTTCATTTTTGGTGAATTAACCCCTTTAAAACCTGGAGAAGAATTAATTTAGACAAAACATAAGTGGCATAATTGCCACTCAGTCATTAAAAAAACAAACTTTTGTAAGTCTTACCGTCTCTCTCTTGGGCCGTGAGGTCAGGGAGACGCAGGACATGTCGTCGTGGCAACAGCAGAGTCTGAAAGGGCCATGTCGCCCAGTATGGCACCACCACCAACCAATGCTCATTTTCCACTACCACACGCTCCTGTGTGTTCAGAGACAACACAATTCAAAAAGTATTATTATTAGTACTATTATTTGTCTTTGCTGTATCAATAGGCAATATATTTATATTTAACATGAAGTATAGGGCTTCCCTGTAAATTTATAGCAGCAGCAGCAGCGGCGTGTCAGACACACTTCTGGTGTGCAAAGCCAGGCAGCCCCGCGGCTGACACGCAACAGAAACGCCACGCTTGCAGGCAAAATAATTATGTGGGTTTTTATTATTACAATTAGGCCTATATCTGCATTTATGTTAACTAACAGACTTTAAAACATGAACATGTCATTTATTAATGTATTCGTGTCACAATGACATAAAATCAGCTTTTTTCTTTGTCTACTCTGTTGTGGTAACAGTTGTCGTCCACATTATAGAGACACTACTGCTCCTGCCACAGCTGAATAAGTTTTTCTTCCATGGCGGAGTTCCACTTTATGATCTTGGTCTCCATTTCTTGTTCGTTGATTTTCTTTGGCTAGTAGTCAGTGATTTCCGGTTTCAGTAGCGAATAGCGATGCGTCATATGTGTTCTAAAATCGGCTCAAAATATCAAACATGTTTGATATCCTCCGACTGCATGGAATCAAAATCTGAAGCTAAAAATAGTCAATGGCCATGATATACTACGCAATTTTTCATGGAATCTGTCGGCTCAAATCTGCAGACTGGCTCTGACTTTTGTCAACTAGCGTCAACTTGTTTAGACTGTAAATCGGGAGGAAATCGGGGCAAAAATTGTGTAGTGTATTCCAGCCTTTAGCAATTTTGAATGCTATTGTACACCCCTTTCCCAATCACAAAATTCTGGTAATAAAGCTGTCATTATGTAGATTTAAATCCAAAAAGTGCTTTATGTATTCCATTTTTGGATGAACTCTCCCTTTAAAGGTGTGATCTGTGAAGTGACACCATTTCAGCATTCTGTATCTTTTGGACACTAAGGTGGACATGCTGCCTTTAGTTTCACAACAAATTAAACCAATTTTATTTATTTAAAATATATATATTTCCCTTTATAAATTCTCAGCTCTCCAGTGTGACAGACTCAGAGTCCTGTTTTGTGTGCCTGGGAGCTTTGCACGCTTAAATTTTGGCTCATTTGTTTATGCAAATGTGTTCCAACTTTACCAGATTAGTTGGACGGAATCCATGGACTGCAATTTTCAGCCCAATCTACAGCAGGGTCCAGGCAACGACTTTGCAGGCAGTGTTTGCACACAAATGTGCCAATGAAACAGACAGATTTCTGAGGCAGAATAACAGTTTAATAATCTACAAAAAAATAGAGCGAGCTTTGGTGAGGACTCTTCTGATTGGAGTAGACCAATCACAACAGATTGGGCCATCTGACCGATCTTGGTCTGTTGTGATTGGTCTACTCTGCTATGATTGGTCACATGTCTCAGTCTGTGTGATTGGCCTACTCTGCTCTGATTAGTCACATGTCTCAGTCTGTGATTGGTCTACTCTGCTCTGATTGGTCACATGTCTCAGTCTGTGTGATTGGTCTACTCTGCTCTGATTAGTCACATGTCTCAGTGCGTGTGATTGGTCTGCTCTGCTCTGATTGGTCACATGTCTCAGTCTGTGTGATTGGTTTACTCTGCTCTGATTAGTCACATGTCTCAGTCTGTGTGATTGGTCTACTCTGCTCTGATTGGTCAGATGGCACAGTCTGTTGTGATTGGTCTACTCTGCTCTGATTGGTCAGATGGCCCAGTCTGTTTTAATTGGTCTACTCTGCTCTGATTGGTCAGATGGCACAGTCTGTTTTAATTGGTCTACTCTGCTCTGATTGGTCAGATGGCCCAGTCTGTTTTAATTGGTCTACTCTGCTCTGATTGGTCAGATGGCCTAGTCTCTTGTGACTGGTCTCACGTTGGAAGCCAAACACCCATTACCGTATCTGAATTTCAGCTCCAGATCTTCCTCTGCGCTGTGTGATATCAAGGTAACGATCTCGTAAGACATTTTCAGTTTCAATTTGAGCGCGAGTCCACATCCATTGGAAGTTCTTGCAATGTGAATTTGCAGTCGCAGTACATCTTAAACAGCATCTTCTCGACATGTCAACAACAAGAAACAAATTCTTCTGGCATTATGCAAATTTGCTTTATCCTCGACTTTAATGCCCACCTTACTTATCGAAGTAACCACACCAGGATGTGTCATCAGACCACAAAAAGTCCAACCAAAAGTGTTCAAGTTTCATTACACGACTTCTAAACTCTAGACATGACTTAATTCTGGCCTCAAAAGCTGCTTTCTTCTAAACACTCAACATAAGAGGCCAAAAGTGCTGAAGATATTGTTGATGTCTGGACACTTTCATTTGAGCCAAAGAGCTCTGAAATGCTGTCAGTGTTATAGCTAGACCCTCGCCCAATTCTCTTACAATTGCTCCATTTCTGGTAGCTCAATTTGGCACGACAGCTGAACATAGTAGTGTCTGGGTTGTGCCATATATTTGCTACACTAGACTTTATAATGTTTCTCGGATGAGGTTTGAAAGCTTTGCCGTTTTTTATAACCTTTTCCAGCTTTTTCCTTCCTATAAACTTTACGGTCATCAAGACAGAAGGACCTTTGTGAAACTTCACATAAAATGAAAAATGAACATACCATCAGAACCTTCCAAAACTCCTCCTCTTCCATCACACAAAGGTTCTGGGAAATACTAAAAAAAAAAACAATGACACACTTCGAACACGCTTTCCACTGGAAGAAATATATCATCCAAGTAGGTAAATTATGATGTATTGTTTACTTTAGGACACAATAACTCTAATCTCACGTAGTTTTCAATATTAGGACGGAGGGAATGTGTCACTATCAGCCCAAAAATATTAGAAACAAAAGGCATTGGTTATAACTTTGATGGTATAATAAGGAGCAAGGAAGCAGAGCCATTATTTTATAGAATTCAATATACTTCATGGGTTCATATCAGAACTGGTTCCAAATAAAAATAAAATACTAGAATTGAAGGATCTTTATCACATTTGGTTCTGATAATTCACTAAACTTTTTTAGTTTATTTTGCGTGGCAATTTATGTTTCGATGAGAGACAATGCTTATAAATGCTGCATTAATTTGTTCAAAAATATAGTTGCAATATTATGAAATTTAGTTTTATATTTTACTTTATATAATTTATTTAACATTTAAAAAGTAGTTTTGTATTTGAGAATTGTATTATCCTTTATTCCTGTGATCAAAGCTGAATTTTCAGCATAATTTTTCCAGTCTTCAGTGTCACATGATCTGTCAGAAAACATTCTAATATGATGATTTGATGCTCAAAAAACAGTTCTTATTATTATAAATGATGAAAACAGTTGTGCTGTGCTTTTTCAAGATTATTTGATGAATAGAAACATTTATTTGATATATACGTTCTTGCTGAATAAAAGTATTAATTTATTTTGAATTATTGAATGAATCCATGTAAACTTTTCATTTAGTCTTCAAAGTAAAAAATATCAACATCATTATTTGGGATAAAATGAGTAATCGATGACAGAGTTAATTTTTTTACTGAAACATTCCTCAAAGTGGAGTTAAAATCATTAAAATTGAAAGCCTTGTACCCCTGAATGAATCTGTGCCCTCAAAATTCTTTGCATATCTGGAAACAAAGCTTTGCATTGCAGTTTGTCAGTTGCATTCATTGGGATTTGTACTTTTAAAGAACCATGATATTCCCTCCGGCGCTGCCCCGGAGCCCCAACCAGAGCATTTAAAACTCAAGTCATGAAGAATAAAATAGACTTTCATGAGCCTGAGGGCCACGCAAAGAATTTAACCCTCATAAAATGTGACCGATGTATGATTAAAATGACCTGAGTAAATCCCAGTGATGACGAGAAAACCGTAAGATCCCAAGGACGGGATTGGAGGGCCGATTTGGAACATGACATCCAGTGATGGATTACAAAACGGTTGAAGTTGACGTGTGGCAGCTACAGTGCAGCGAGTGCTGATGAGGAGGTGGCGTTTGACAAAGCGCAGCTCTGTTTGGCAGTGAGTGATGGCGACTGATTACAGCCTTGGTTTCACAATGATCTTCACACCCTCTGACTGCAAGGGGAGAGGGGAAGAAAGCAGGCCTTCAGCACCAACATGAGATAGCGAGAGAGAGAAAGAGATACGGAGAGAAACAGCTGGGACAGGCAGTCTGGGCAAGCCGTCAGCGAGACCGACAGAGACGGATTGATAGACCTGGAATGTAATTTTATCTCTTTTTTTGTGTTCTTTATTTTATTTCTCTGGCTTAGGGATTTTTGAATATAAAGTTACAAATAATTCTTCTAAAAGCATTCTAAAAACGTATGCGTGCTATATTCCAAGTCTTTTAAAGCCACCCAAAAATTACACTTTTGTTATCATTTAGTCACCTTAATGTTGTTCCAAACCCATAAAACTTTAGTCCATCTTTAAAACACAAATGCAGATATACTTTTTTTTATGAAATCTGAGAGATTTCTGTCCGCCCATTTAAATTCTGTTCACCTAAAACTCTGACACTTTAAAATGTTCATTAAGAGATCATAAAATAAATAAATCTATATGAATCGAGCTGTTTAATCCAAGTCTCGTGAAGAGACATGATCGCTTTATATGATGAACAGATTAAATTTAGGTATTCATCAACACGCATTCATAGAGCACAACAAATATGGTAAACAGAAGTTTAAGCATGCTTGAACGAAAGTCTTATGGGTTTGGAACAAGTTGACAAAAGTGATGCCAGGATTTCAATTTGTGGGTGAATTAAGACGTCTACACTAAAATTTCAATTTTGTTTTCATGTTTGGTTCATATGGTAGAGGCAAATTTTAAGAAAATAATCTAAAAAACATAATCTAATTTGGAATAACAAACTAAAAAGTAATTTATTGTATCTATATCTTAAATAATTGTGTGTACATAAGTATTTATTATTTTGTGATTATATATATTTATATTACATTACATTATATTTAAAATTATATTTTATTAATGTATTTTCAAGGTAAATTATTTGAAACAGGTTGATGGAAAAAGTGTTGAATTGACGCAGAGTCATCAGCTGGGAGCCACCTTTCTCTGATGTTTCCCCCCTTTAGTCCCAAAACACCTCAGGGTGGTGGGGAAGCGGACAGGGACGTCTCCCTGAATATGAACTTAGATCTCAGGTCCTTATGCCTTGAGGCTTCTCAACACCCCAACTCTTGTCGTTCCTTAACCATAGACAAAAGCTTCTTTTCTTCGCCTCTTCGGCATGCTCTATAAAAGCCTTCCTGACCTCGCCAGAGCTAAAGCCTATGTCCCTCAGAAAGCGGCTGGTCGACTGGGCAATGTAGCTCCAGCAGCCCATTTCAACTGTGTAAGATGTTGCTCTACATCCCTGACATTCCGCTACCAGGTTGGCATATCGTGACTTTTTTTGCTAGTATGCCTCCTGGACTGCTTCCTCCCAGGGCACTGTCAGTTCCACTAGCGCCACCCGTTTGCTCATCTCAGACCAAAACATAAGGTCCGTCTCAATGTTGTTTGCATGATAGAAGCGGGGAACTGCAGACACCTCACCTGTCCAAGTCTGCTTGTAATGGCCAGTCCTTGCCATTGGCCAGGATCGATGCTTTGTGCTTAGTAGGGCATTTCTGCAATACCTGTCCTGCTCTTACAAATTGGACAGGCTGGCTCTTTAAGGGGTGGTAAAACACAATTTCACTTTTCCAACTTTAGCTATTGTGTAATGTTGCTGTTTGAGCATAAACAACATCTGCAAATTTACAACGTTCAAAGGTTAAAGCAAAGGGAGATATTTGCTTTTAAAGAAATCAATTTCTAAGGACTACAGCAAATTGTCGGTAGGGAACTACAGCCTTTTCCTCCAGGGTTGGTGACATCACCAGCTCCAATATTTACATAAACCCCTCCTCAGAGAATATTAAATAAAGGGGGGCGAGGCATTTTTATTGCTGTGGAGAAGAGTTGTTGTGGTATAGTTAGTTGCCGAAAAAAACGCTGTTATTTTCATCCGGATTGAAGGTCCACTTTGTTCAGCCTTCCTAGGGATGGGGGAATTAGGGATCAATGGTTAAAATGTATTTTTAACTCAGTCCCTCATAATTATTACCCAAATCTCACTCTTTGTGCTGCACATTTTATGGAGGAAAGCTCACAATCGTCTCGAGTTCAATGCAGGATTCGCATAGCGGCTTGTCCTGAAAGATGGAGCAGTTCCAACTTGAAAAATAGAAGCTGTTTACGGGCCACAACCTTTAAGAATGATTTTGTGGTGTGACAGGCAGCGGGGCGAGGGACCGCGAGAGCGGGCCGGTGATTAGTGTTGACGAGTGCCAGCTTCATGGCACACCGGTCTCGTCTCGTGGCCATGTGACGGGAGTATAAAAGGAGGAGCAAGGACAGCGGAAGACGAGAGAGGACCAGGCCTGGATTTTATGTTATATTTTGTGTGTGTTTGCGGGCAGTCGTCCGTGAGGGGCTGCCCGCGGTTTTACTTTCGGTTTTTTTATTTCTTTTGAATTAAATTTTGTTTGAACGTTCGCCGGTTCCCGCCTCCTTCCTTCTCAGCTACTAACTTCATTACATTGGTGCCGAAGCCCGGGAGGAAGGAGGGACGCGCTGTCGGAGAGCCCTCGCTGCTGAGGGGGATCGCGGTGCTGAGGAGTTCGGGCAGCGCGGATGATGAAAGACCGCGAGTGACTGCCCGAGGCGGTGGTGCTGGAGCGAGTGAAGACCGGTGGGACGGAGAGCTCGCTGCCGTGCCCCTGGGTCGAGGTGGGGTGGCGGCCGTCCTGCAGGGAGCGGAGGAGTTGCCGGCGTTCGCCGTGGGCCGGAGCCTGCTGCCATCCGCCGGAACGGGGAGGAGCAGGAAACGCGGAGCTCGCTGCCGACTGCCCTCAATAGGAGGAGCCACCGCCGGCCGCCAGGGGGCGGAGGAGGATCGGGCCGTCCACCGGGCGTCCAGCACCATCGCATAGCACCGCGAGGAAGAGCCTCTCGGCTGGTGAGGACCGAGCGGCAGAGTGTCGGGGAACCGGACCAGATTTTTTTTTCTCTTTCTTTCTTTTTTCCCTCTCTCCCCTCTCTCGTCCGCGGGCTCCTCGTGCTCCCGTCTACATTTCTCTCGCCTCTCTGTCCTTACCCCCAGGTGCCGCGGCCGCCGTGATCGCCCTCGGTGCTGAGGAGTTCGGGCAGCGCGGATGATGAAAGACCGCGAGTGACTGCCCGAGGCAGTCTCGGGAGTAGAGCGCAGTCTCGGGAGTGCCCCCTGGCCTGCGAGGGGTGATGGGGGTATGTGGTGTGACAGGCAGCAGGGCGAGGGACAGCGAGAGCGGGCCGGTGATTAGTGTTGACGAGTGCCAGCTTCGTGGCACACCGGTCTCGTCTCGCGGCCATGTGACGGGAGTATAAAAGGAGGAGCAAGGACAGCGGAAGACGAGAGAAGACCAGGCCTGGATTTTATGTTATATTTTGTGTGTGTTTGCGGGCAGTCGTCCGTGAGGGGCTGCCCGCGGTTTTACTATCGGTTTGTTTATTTCTTTTGAATTAAAGTTTGTTTGAACGTTCGCCGGTTCCCGCCTCCTTCCTTCCCAGCTACTAACTTCATTACAGATTTATTTTTCGTCAATTTGTTTTCCTGTAATAGTTTGTATTGTTAATTGTACGTTGTAGCAAGGAAGTAAACAAATGACAACGCTGTTTGGCTCTGCAAACCAGTTTGTAACCCCTTTGACACGTACGATCACATTCTATGCTGGTCCCTGGGGCGTACGATCATATATATATATATATATATATATATATATATATATATATATATATATATATATATATATATATATATATATATATATTTGATTAGAACGTTCAGAGATCAACTGCCAAATGCAAAAGTTTGAATCTGCTTTCGCGCGTTGACTGGCGCTGAGCCAGAGTCTGAGTGAGTGAGAAACTGACTGAGCTCAGTGTCTTTTAATGTTCATTTTAGGATTCATACACTTCAAATTGCATTATCAGGAGAAGTGGATGATCTTAGGTTGTAAATCCAGCAGACCCCATCTCTGTCAGTGTTGTAAACATATACCGGCGGCCGGACACCAACAGCTCGTGATAACTTTATGGATCATTTAACACAATCATTTTCTACCCTATTCCCTCATGTAATGTCACATAAGGTGAATTCAGGGTGACTGGGACACTTTTTCCAAATCATCTCCAAAGTGCCAAAAAGTGATAACAATAACCTTGAATTCATCCTATATCAGGAGAAGTGGATGATCTTGTGTTGTAAATCCAGCAGGCTCCGTCAATGTTCAAACATATACCGGCGGCGCGGACACCACAGCCTGTGATAACATTACCGATCAACTTACACAACCATTTTCGACCCTGTTCCCTTACGTAATGTCACATTACATATATCAGGTGAAGTGGATGATCTTGTGTTGTAAATCCAGCAGGCTCCGGCTCCCTGTCAGTGTTGAAAACATATAATGGCGGCGATCCGCATCGCCCACAGCCCGTGATAACTTATCTATTAACAAACATGTGAACTAGGCAGTTAGCGAATCACAACACACTGAGCCAGATTACAAATCTGAGCCCATTACGTATTTTTGAGGGACCAGCTTCATAGAACCCGGAAACCATCAGGCCGTTTTTACAAGGAGGGACAGAGCAGTGTAGAATAAAGGTGAAATATATGAAAAATAATGCTTTTTTTTTTTTTTAAACAAAGCAGGAACACATGTTAAAGTGCACCCTGCAAACACAATCAAGCCTTCGAAAGAATGCGTTTTACCACCCCTTTAAGTCTCTGGGACCTCTTGTTTGCTATTGCCCTTGCTTTTTCTATGCACTCTGGCAACTTCCTTAACACCTGGTCATGGCGACACCTGAGGCAAAGCAGTTTTGCACCCAAAAAGAAAGTGATGGGGGGTTCCCTGAGCCGCTTTGCAAATTTCCTCAGACCCAAACAACCGTGCCAGGTTGACTGAACTAGGAAGCGAGTTGTAAGAGGCTCTAATAATGAAACTTAACCTGACTTGGGGAATTCTCCAAAGGTCGCTTCAACTGACTGACCTTGGTAGGATGTCAGCCCACTTCGTCTACTGGCCTTGTTGACCTTGGCTAATAGATTCCACAAGCAGTGGAATCTATTTGGAATCTATTCCTCTTTCACTCTTGTCGCTTCTGTAACCACAAGCTTTTTCCACTCCTTTAAAGATTTTGACAATAATTTGCATGGCTCTCCCCAGCCAAGACCCTGTCTTACCTACTAAGTTCTTCCAAAAAGCTCTTGGAGTTTCAAGTTGGTGAAGGCGTTGTTGACACAGTCATCTGCCTTCTACTTTCTGCCGGTCTGAACCTTGACACCAGTATTTTGGACAAAATGGTCACTTGATTGTCTAAGCTTGAGACCAGCCTGGTCTTCTTTAGCCTATACCCAAGTAAAATGCTCTTTAGTGGGAGCCGAAGAGCATTTATTCCGAACAATGCAGCTTCAGAAAGTCATTGCAGCTGCAGCCAAAGCCATTTGCGGATATAGCTGTTAGAAATGACATCCAGCAATACCAATGTTTTTGCCGGTATTTCACACATCTTTAGTGGCCACATCACACGTTGGTAGAGTGTAAACTGTTATAACTTCTCAAATGGTAAAAAAGCACCATAGTTTGTATTTTCCAGGGAGGTAGTTCTGTCTGGAGCAGGATTGTGACATCACCCATAAAGCACCAGAGAGGAGGAAACCGGAATCCTGCACTTTTTCTTACTTCCCTCGCCATAGTCCTTGCTCCAATCAGGATGACCTTAAAGGCTGCCGTGAATAGCATGGAGGAAATTGAGCACCCCATAGCTATTCCCATGTCAAGTTTCTGCCAACTGGTTGTAAAATCATGTAGTAAGTGGAAGATCTTCAAGTCTGAACCATAGCCATTCTCCAAATCTATCCAGGATTGGATCTGGTCCCAAGCTACTGTAGCATTCTCTGAACACCCTGAGAATCCTGCCTTCTGACAACTTGTATCAATGTAGTTATTTACAACGAGAAACTTGGTCAGACGCTTGGCGATCACTGAGAAGAAAAGCTTTCCTTACATGTTCAGATATTCTGCAACTGGCTGATTGTAGTTGATTCCCTTTCTTTTGGGATTAGAATGGCCACTCCCAGTGGCTTGCACAAGGGGGGGAAGCCCATTGGAAAGTTGGAGTGCCCTGTTCGATCGCACCTCAGTGCCCCCGCAAATGCCATTTCTACCAAGGTTGCCTAAGGCTATCCCCGGTACACGTAATTTTCCCCTGGTGAATCCTCAAACCTCTAAGAGATGTAATCTTTGTCCAGCCACATGACCTAGATATCTTCTTGTCTGTTTCCATTCCATTCAATACCATATAATCTGTCCTGGTTGGCCCTTCTTCCATCCCAACTCTCGGAGGGCCACTGGGCTTTCAACTCTTAACTGTACTCATAGTTAAATTTGGGCTGGCCTAAAGTCAGGCATATGAGAGGGGTAACTATCCCGCCCACCCCACTTGCGGTCTTTCCCGCCACCAGTCAGTCTTTCCTGACAGTCCTCCAGTCTTCCCTGGAATCCAGCTTCCCTATTCTCAGCAGTCACTGGTTTCCCAGAAAGTATTATTTGAAACAGGTTGATGGTAAAACCTGCTGGGCATTGCTGGCAGACACACCTCCGCTGATGTTGAATTAAAAAGTAAACGTATGTTATTACAAATATCATGACATGTTAATTGAAAACAAAAACGAAATAAATGTGGGGGGGGGGGGGTCACACCACATTACATTGTACATAAAGATCTTGTTTGATAAAGATTGTCTTGCCATAAAGATCAAATTAGTCAATGCTTGTAATAGTTGTCAACCTTAACACAGTCATGAGGATCTGCCTGTAATTTATGTCATTTCCTGTTTTATGTTTATTTTTTCTGCATATTAGTTAATTTTCTGTGACTTTAATTTGACTTATAAAGGTGTTTCAAATATTACAGTTTTATTTAAAAAAAAACAATTACAAGATTCTACCAAACTACTTAAAGGTGCAATATGTAAGATTTTTGCAGTAAAATATCCTAAAACCATTAGGCCAGTTTTATATATTTTGTTCAGTTGAGTACTTACTATATGCCAAAAATTTCCAACTAATTGTAAATTGTGATAAAATTGCAATTATAACCAAGGAGTGGGGACATGTGCGGAGTCACCTGTCAATGGCTTCATATCCGCGCTACCCTCGGAATCCGCTTTTATTGTCATAGAAACCATGACAACAGATGTGGACAACTGCATAACTTCTAGCAGCACGCTGTTGTAATTTTGTTCAAACATTATGGACCATTAGACAGGTGAGCAAATGTACATAAAACGAATCAATGTCAATTTTAAACAAATCAAAAAAAAATATTTATTTATTTATTATTATTATTATTATTATTATTATTATTATTATTATTATTATTATTATTATTATTATTATTATATGTATAATGTTGCGTAGCTCAACACAATGAAATATTAGTATATCATCAGTATGATGTTCTAATGTTGATGTAGCTTAGTTACTGCTAGTCTCATACAGCCAACAAACTAACACACAGAATAACATTATAACTTTCAACACACTCAAATGCAGCTTACATGGCGTAGACAAAATGAAACAGCATTGTGTTTCAAATTCTACGCCTTTGTTATTGTTTTAACACTAGAACCACCAGGGGGCGCTGTATATTACCACACTGCCACTGTCTTTACAATGTAATGTATAGAGTCATGAAATTATTATTTTTAGTCATCAACTATGTTTTTGTTGTGTTGTTTTATGCTATTTTAAAGGAAGTGTATGTAAGCTTGTGACCAAAACTGGTACAGCAATTACTTTTAAATGACTGTAGTAGAGCGTGTATCCCCTCTCCCTCTCCCCCTCCCCCCTGACTTGAGGTTGCCAGATAAGATGCAGGATCCAGCAGGAATGTTTGTAGCTGCAGCTGTGGTAACTAGAGCGTATCTGGCAACCCGGATGCAGAAACACTACTGACTTGTGATTGGTAGATACATGGAGGGTGGAGCTTCAGGCCAAAAAACAACATGTCAACATCAACATCAGTTGAGGGCTGCAACAACAACTTTTGTTGTCTTTTGCAGTTGAGGGCTGCAAATGACAATATCCTGGCCGGACTAACTGTTGTCAGTGATATAAGTATTTGATGATTTTTTGATGACTTAATGTCTAGTGACATATCAGGGCCATTTTATGATCAATTGAAATACATTTCTTACATACAGTTTCTTTAAGCAGGATACACTAAACCACTTTTTTGATGAATATAAGCTAAATCAGTCTGATGTCATTAATAACATTAAGATAACTCATGTTATTTAAATTACTAAAATTCTCTAAATAGACAACAAAGAGCAATTATTATCCACCACACTGCATAGGATATATGACAAAAGATGACATACAATGTACATGTGCAACGACAAATTCAAGCACACATTTTTAAGTAAATTAATAAAAAGGACAAAAAGAGTTGTCTCATGTCTCAATAATCTCAAGATTTAATATTTCAATTATTCAGCACACGCCAGTGCCACTGTTCTTTAGTGGCTGAGTTTTGAGGCTAATACATGTCAAATTATTCATGAAAATCTTATGGCACTGAGCTGTTTTCCCTTAACTAATCTAAACTTAGAACAACTGCTCCCTGCAAAAGATTGCTTGCGGTACAAGGTGTTCTACAAGCACTATGACAACAATCTGGGATCAATCTTTCTACAATGCCTCGCTGTTTGCTGTAATGCTGACAAAAACATCACGTAAGCATTTGGCACATGTATCATTGCTTATGCCATTACACATTTCCACAGAAAATTGACAGGAATGTCAACTATGAATTCAAGCATTGTGTTTTTCCAACACAAAAATAAGCGAAAACTTGCTTCAGATCACTGGGAAACAGGCTGTTGTATCTTCTCATTATTTCACAGAATGGAGACATCGTTCACACAAAGAGTCACAAAGCACAGATCAGAGCGAGTCACATGACAGAGACGCCTCTCAAGTGATTAAACATTTAAAAGCAGCAGCTCCGTTACACAATGTGACTACACATCCGCCGATTATTAAATCGCCAATTAGGCCCCATTTACAAGTACATTATTTAACAATTTCTTGAGCAAGAACAAAAGCAGCTTCTACAGAAACCACACTTTTTGAGAGGGCTAGCAGCAAGGCCAGGCAGCAGGAACTCTCATTTTAATGTTCCGAATGTCCTTCCATGGGGTTTTATGAGCCATTAGTATGAGTCATTATCTTTTACCCAAACGCACTTCCATCTAAATGTTCTTTTTTTTATACTCCACTTGCAGATTCAGCATGCTGTCTGGGAGCTCTTATCTGAAAGTTACCACAGCATTATTTCATGCTTGGCACACTGTGTGTTAACCATGATTGATTAAATTATTTTATTTATATTTAACTTGGGCAATCTATAGTAGTGGCCAAAAGTAATTTCCAGAGTGGAGTGGTTTGGGGATTTGTATTTAATGACCCTACAAGTAGGATTTAAACATAAAAATATAAGGGAAATATAACATATTTTAAATACGATGGAAGAAACACTAAACTTTTTAAAATATCCATGGCCTGGAAGCCCAAGATGCAACCAATTTGCATACTTGTACACTATTCTATGCCGTTTTGTAGAATAAATAATTTTCACAAAAAATTACAAATAGAAAAAGTACATTTTAAATACCCGATTGATTTACTTAATGGTGCAGTGTGTAGTATTTTTGAGGATCTATAGACAGAACTACAATATATTATATACATAACTATGTTTTCAGTGGTGTATAAAAACCCTACACTTTGAATCATGTTTTTATTACTTTAGAAAGAGCCATTTCTATCTACACACACCACAGGTCCCCTTACAGTGAATTCACCATTTTGCGCCATCATGTTTCTACAGTATCCCTAAATGGACAAAATTCTCTACAAAGTGCAAGTCACTCTCTGCTCTCTACTCTCTGTCGGCCACCATAGCTCCTCTATGTGCTTCGAAAGGGAGGGGTGAGTGGAGGAATATTGCATTTCACAACCTCACCACTAAAATTCACACATTTAAAAAAAAAAAAAAAAAAAAACTTTTTAAATGTTTTTAAAACACATTTTAATAAATTATACTTTTTTTACATTTAAAGGTAGAATATATACATCTTTTTAGATTAGAACATTGTTATATATTTTGAAGACTTGTGTACTTACATTATTCCAAACATTTACATTTTCCCTGTTTAGGCCCAATGTGTTCTATTAGACAAGTGAGCAACTGTTTGGATACATTTATCAACAGAAAACTAATTATTGTTATTAACTCAACATGTTAGTCCTATTGTTTGAATCGTTTGTTATCTTGTTTTCGTCAGTTTCATGTCCATCGGCTGTGGAGGTGAAGAGGACAACTCCCATGAATCCACATTTATTAGCGGCATCATAAAGCTACGCCTTTGTTTTGAAAAAGGAAACTCTAGTGGTAAAATGACATATTGTCCCTTTAATTAACTGAAAAATCAAAGTGTGGAATGTTGGACACTTTATGCACTCAACTGTTGAATGACAAAATAAATGTATATAATTCATACACTAGATGGCTGCATAAATACATAGTGTGTAGGTGCATAGTGTGTAAGTTCATGTGCATCATTTGGGATGCAACTAGAAATTCAACAAATCTAAACTAAATACGAGTCCATTACCATGACAGTAATATTTAAATTATTATGTATTATATATTAGTATTAAGAATTTTTACTATATAAATATCTGTTTATTTGAACAATGCCAAAATATTGTTTTAATTTATTTATTATTATTTAATTTTACTGCTGGACCATACTGTTATATCTAAGTCCTATATTTTAGACATCTCCCCAACAAGCAAACCATTGTTTTCCAGCTATGAAATACATTCACAAAAAACATCAGCGTGCAAGAAATATGCTTTTGTTTTTATTAAGATGCTGAATGACAATTGGTGTCACGGTGTCACTTGTCTGTCTGGAAAACCGAGAGATTTGTCTTCTTTGAGAGAAATGGGTGGGGAAGGAGCAGCGGAATGGATGGAGGTGTTTAGAGAAGAGATGCCAATGAGGTCATGAAGAATTTCTTATCAATGAGATAAGAAGAATTTCTCGGTCTATGAGACATGAGTGTACAAACATACACAGTCCCTGCTTCACCTTTCACATGTGAGTGACCTTTATGAGTGTTACACCAGCTCATAATAATTATACTTAGGGTTAAATATTAAAGGTTAATAACCCAAAAGTTCACATGATAGATGAAAACCTAGGAAAAGAGTACACTAAAGGAGGAACACACTATGGTGGAAAATGTAGCATGAGGAGGCACTTGCACCAGAAAAATATTCATAATATTCTATTAAATATACAAAAAACAAATCTAAATAAGTAATGCATTATAATGTATTGAATGTAAAAAACTCGGCCATAAAACAATAGGTATTACACCTAAACCGTTAATGACAGTGAATACATCAACATGTCCCAGAACATGAAATGAAACTAAATTTGTAATCTTGACAGTTTTATCACCCGCTGTGAGAAATTCGCCCCTATCCTCTCAGGGAGTCAATGTACCTGCTGGAAAGACTATAAGACATATCAGTGATTTTTTTGGAATCCTGCTCTCATCTTTTAATCTCTTTCATAAGGTGCCAAAGCCTCAGAGGACCCTCATGAGGAACTTTGCACAAGGCATATATCCAGAGTCACGAAGATTTTCCACAAAGAACGAAGCCACTGATGGTGAAGGTCATATGATGTATAGAGAGATGAACTTTACATTTATTATGTTCACTGTCATGATGTCATCAGTCTAACCTTTACTTCAAAATATTCTTTTGTACTTTTTGGAAATTTCTTTTCCTTTCTTTTTCTTTTTTACTAGCATGCAGCTATTGACCACCTGGCTCATGTAGCCAGACTTTTGACTACTAGTCCAGGCAAAGTAACTCATTTTTGGAGCCAAAATTAGAACTAATTGTAAAATATTTTGTATAGCTTACACTGTAAAAAATTATTTAGAAAAAAAGTTACCTGGTTGCCATAACATTTTGAGTTCAGTGAAATTAAAATTTTGAGTTAATACAATGAACATTTTTTGAGATTCGACAACCTTTATTAAAATATTATTAAACGATTTTGTAAGCATATTGGGTAATTGTGTGTGTTTTATTTCTGATGACGCAGTGAAACATGCCAAATAGTGCTATTTTCATGATTTATCCAATTTTTTATGTGGTTCAGATACAAAAACATTTTGAGTTTCTATTTATTAAATAAATTTCCTTCATTGTATCAACTCAAATTTTTAATTTCAATAAACTCAAAATTTTAAGGCAACCAGGTTACTTACTATTTTAAGTTAAACCAACAAAAACCAACACATTTTTTCACAGTGTAGATAATTTCTATAAGGAGTCCAGAACAACATACTAAAAGTCCAAAGAAATCCTAGTTGAAAAAATTCTCATCAATCCAAGATGTGTGTCAGTAAAGCCAGACAACAATACACCCCAATGGGGCTATCTTTTCCCTTTACTCCTATCAAATGAGTTTGAATATGCAAATGAGCTATACACTAATCGAATATAAAGGCTTTCCCCGCATAGGCTTAATTTTTACATTGGCTTTTACTACCATACAACTTTGCACAATGAAAGTCTACATGAAAAGTAAAACATTGTGTATTAGAAGTTTCTCTTGAAAATTAATTTGAATATGCAAATGAGCTTTATACTAATCAAATACACCCAAAACACACCCTAATGGGCTTATTTTTTCCTGCACTCCTATCACAATAAAATCTCACACAGTGAAAGTATACATGAAAAGTTACATTTTTGTTTTACAAGTTTCTTGGAAAAATCTATTTTAAATATGCAAATGAACTTAACACTATGCCTCATTGACTTATGGCCAAGAAGCCAAAAAGTCACAAGTAGAAAAAACAGGGGCCAAATATATAACATATTCATACCCATTCAGTAAGTTAACCTATGCATAAACAGAATGGGGGTGGCATGTTTTGGATGGGAGATTTATGCCAATAATGACTGATCAGCCTGCGGCACAACCAGAAATACTAGATGCAGTCCGCTGTAGTTTCAAGAAAGACTGCAGCACAAAGAGATGCAAATGAAAAATACAACATGGACTCCCTTACACTAACATTTGCAGAGAATGTCGTGGTAGTAGCTGCACAAACTCACAGTCACCTGATTTATTAGATGAATATGACCCAGAGGGGAAGAACTAAGCAAAGAACAAATCAGAAACTGATATAGGGGGTACCAGAAACAAAAGCCACAGAGAAGGGATTGAGGATCCAGGCTCGATTTAAAAAAAAAAAAAAAAAATGTGATAGGAGTAACGGAACAAATAGGCCTATTTGGGTGTATTCGATTAGTGTATAGCTAATTTGCATAGTAAAATTCATTTGCAAAGAGACTTGTAAAACAAAAACAAAAAAACTTTTCATGGGTACTTTCATTGTGTAAAGTTTCCTTTTAATAGGAGTAAAGAAAAAAAATAGCCCCATTGGGGTGTATTGTTGTCTGCACTCTACAAAATTCTAAGTAAAACACAACCCAATGTTGGGTCAAATATGGACTAACCCAGCAGTTGGGTTGTTTTAACCCAGCGATTGGGTTGTCTTGAGCAAAAATTTAACCCAACCGCAGGATTAAAACAACCCAATTGCTGGGTTAGTCCATACTTGACCCAACATTGGGTTAAAACAACCCAGCATTTTTTAGAGTGTGGCCTTATTGGCACACATCTCAGATTGATAAGAATTTAACATATTTGCTCTACTAGGGTTTCTTAGGACTTTTAGTATGTTGTTCTGGACACCTCAGAGAAATGATCTAAGCTGGAAAAAAATGATTTTACAATTACTCTGTCAAAAAACGCTAGTTTGCCTGCACTATACTGGCATAATGCCTGGTCCACTTCAAGTATATGTCTCTGCAGGGCAGTAATGGGAGTCACTAGATTGGTGGGCGAGGCCATATCAGAGGGGTCTTTTCGACCACATTACCTGATTTGCTCATGTCACAGTGATGGTGTTTAGGGGTAAGGTCTGGTAAGGGGCATCAGTTTCATTGCATGATTGAGAAAATCCCATAAATTTAGAAATGCCCACTTCTACAGATACCTCATACTTGTCCACTTTGATGCTTATTGCATCAATATTGCATCATTGATGCTTATTAAGTGGACGAGGTTAAGACACGTCCACTTTAAAGCTACATGTGTGATATTTTCCCCCATCTAGCGTCGAAAAGGTATATGACCATCCAGAGAATATTAGTTTCTGTTCCTCTCAATTCCGATTTCGCTTTAACTCTTACGGTGGCCGATTCAAGCAATCCCGCTCTTCACATTCAACACGGTGCCATCAAGTGTTAAAATAATACTTTATTACTGTAGCTTTAAGGTGCAGTCACAGTTTTACAAAAATACAAATGTATTACAAAATCGCATGCTCAAATAAAAGTTGTCTATTGTCATAGCATCGCTCACACATAATTCACATTCAAACCAAGCAGCTTTCTGTTGATCCACTTGAGCTCTACCTGAACACGGGCGTGGGGAACGTTTTACGGCAATCATGCAAAATCGGAATGAATTGGAAACTTTACTGTAAAATGTGATTGCACCTCGAGTCAGGAAGAGAAATTCTGACTGAAATGTACAGCGACCAACGGACGTTTTTTGTTATGTTGATACCACAATAATTGTCAGTTGTAAATATATATATATACATTTTCTCAGAAGTACTCGTTATATAAAGAAATTACAGTATTTCATAAACACCAGGCGTAGTGAACCTCAACTCTCAAATGCATCATTAAGCCAGCCATTCAAATTGGATCTAGTAAATTCAATCAGCTTTTTCAAAACCCGACTGAAATGGTCAAATCCAAGAAAAAAAAAAAGAAAACAAAGTTGTTTTGTTATATTTGAAGTTAAACTTCCAAAACTGCTACAATAAGTGCTTCTTGGGAAGAATGAGTCTCTGAATTTGATAATGCTTCCGCGTGCATCAGTAAAGCCAGATATACACCAGGGATTTCTGTCTGTCATTTATGTCAGGCAGACTGTGTGACATCAACTCTAAGTCAGATTGTACAATATGCAACTGAGCTAATGCTTTGGTGAGGATTGACAGCGCCATAGGTTAACAATCTGTTCTGACATCCTCATTTACACAATGAAATGGTATCACACAAACCCAAGCAAGTCCTGCTGCTAATAGTGCCCAATGCTTTTCCAGGAATTTGTTTAATAATGAAATAAAAACAAAAAGTCTGTCCGTCTGTCCATCCGCCCATCAGCCAGCCAACCAACCAACTAACCAACCAACTAACGAATCAACTAACAAACCAACTAACAAATCAATTAACCAACCAACTAATGAATCAACTAACCAACCAACTAACAAATCAACTAACAAACCAACTAACAAATCAATTAACCAACCAACTAACGAATCAACTAACCAACCAACTAACGAATCAACTAACGAATGAACTAACCAACCAACTAACGAATCAACTAGCCAACCAACTAATGAATCAACTAACCAAACAACCAACGAATCAACTAACCAACCAACTAACCAACCAACCAACGAATCAACTAACCAACCAACTAACAAATCAACTAACCAACCAACCAACAAATCAATTAACCAACCAACTAATGAATCAACTTACCAACCAACTAACAAATCAACTAACAAACCAACTAACGAATCAACTAACCAACCAACTAACAAATCAACTAACCAACCAACGAATCAATTAACCAACCAACCAACGAATCAACCAACCAACCAACCAACCAACCAACGAATCAATTAACCAACCAAATAACGAATCAACTAACCAACCAACTAACAAATCAACTAACCAACCAACTAACGAATTAACTAACCAACCAACTAACGAATCAACTAACCAACCAACTAACAAATCAACTAACCAACCAACTAACGAATCAACTAACGAATCAACTAACCAGCCAACCAACCAACGAATCAACTAACCAAACAACTAACAAATCAACTAACCAACCAACTAACGAATCAACTAACCAACCAACTAACAAATCAACTAACTAGCCAACCAACCAATGAATCAACTAACCAACCAACTAACAAATCAACTAACCAACCAACTAACGAATCAACTAACCAGCCAACCAACCAACGAACCAAATAACCAACCAACCAACTAACAAATCAATTAACCAACCAACTAACGAATCAACTAACTAACCAACTAATCAATTAACCAACCAACGAATCAACCAACCAATCAACGAATCAACTAACTAACCAACGAATCAATTAACCAACCAACGAATCAACCAACCAACCAATCAACGAATCAACCAACCAACCAACCAACCAACCAACAACATTCTGTTTATATATTCATCTCTCTACAGAAAGCTATAAAACCTCCAAATTCCAAGCTTTTACTTAAACTTTACTTAAACTTTGTGTCCTGGCTCAACATAAATGTTTGACTCAATTAACTTTTTAATCTAGTAATTATTTTTCTGAAACCATATCTCCTTTTTGCTTGTTGCTTTTTATTGGTTTGTTTTGTTTGTTTTTTTTACTTCAGAAGGAGTCGCACAAAATTTCAGAACTTCACCTGAGCAAAAGTTCTCACAATCCCTGAAGTTTGTCTCAGAGAGCAAAATCATGGAAGAAAAAGAAGAAAAAACCACAGTGTGCACCTAAGAAATAGAATCCAATCAGAAATCCAATCAGAGGCAATCAGAGAACTGTAAGACAAGTACATAAGGAAAATGATAAGAACGTTCTTCATAAACACCAGACACCATGCTGAGCTCCCTGTTGCTGGTTGATTGTGGCCTAACCGGACGCCAGAGGCAAACGCTGATGCTCAGACCGGTTCCTCTTGAACAGGACTGATTATGATCCACATCAGATCCCACAATCTGCTCATCTGTAATTTCTTCTCCAGCTCGTTAAAGAAAGAAAATCTAGTTTTGCTTTAAGCACCTGCCCTACACGTTTTACGAACAACAGCATTAGCAGCCTCCTCTGAGATAGTTAGGACATCTTCAGGAAACAGTGGATGGTTTGGATCACTGCTATGCAGAAACAATCAGTAATCATCGGCAGCCCCTTGGCTTAACGTTTCCTGGGGCTTCCATTTGTAAATTTCTCAACGCTAAGGGCTGATTGTTCAACATCTTCCTGAAGAAAGCTACACAATGTTCTTCTGAGGGTGAAGGATGTGTACATTGTGGCGCTGAAAGCAGCTTAATGAGTCCACTGGGAAAATTCTGAATTAGATACAACAATCAGTCTCAGAATGATTCGAGGCAATGCTAATTATTAATGATTGGATGTTAACATGGCAATCAGTATTTCCTGCCATATCTGGCCTTTGTTGAATTTGACGTCTTTTGAACACAAAGACATTTATATTTGAACAAATTGCAAACGGCATCATAAATAGGAAGGCGGGGGCATTCTGCCAAGAGATGAACGTCAGTCGAAACGACAACTCTCTGGAGACACGACCCCAAACAACAAATCAGCTGGAACACTGATTAGAATAAAGAACAAAGTGTGAATAAACACATCTCCTGCATTCAATACATTAAGCCGAAGCACAGATGGCCGATGAGATTTCTCAACCTGGTTTTTCATCCTTTTCAAAGTGATCTGCTTTTTTGTTTATTTCTAAACTCTTTTAAAAATGCCACAGACGCATCATTTATAAGGGAGCAATAATCCCAGAGCAGGTGAAAGTACAATAGCTTAACAGCTTTAAAATAACTTGACCAAATTTGACAACCTTCAAAGTCTTCATTATATCGCCTTCGTGGGGAAAATCTACCAGATGGCTCAGTGTAATATCTGAAAGGAATATATTCCTTTTATATATATATATATATATATATATATATATATATATATATATATATATATATATATATATATATATATATATATATATATATATATATATATATATATATATATATATATATATATATATATATATATAAAATATAATATAATATAATATAATACTCTAATATAGCTATTCTATCAGTTAAATGAGCTACTAAAAGTATTCACAACTTTGATATTGAATGCTCAGCTCTGCATCAGCTACTCGATCAGTCACTGAATGATTGATGTTAAAATGTTACTGTCACGTTCTGTTTCTATTCGGTGTATATTTCTCACAAACAGAACGTACCGTTGGAGGTTTGGCATATGGTTGTATTTTGGTACTACCATGACATTTTTAAAACGTTTTATTCCAACGTTCAGATCACGTTATTTTAACACCTGAATAAAACGTCTACCAAAGGTTGTAGTTTGGTCTAGTTTAGTTTTCGTAGTAAACAAACGTGATATTTACGTTTTTTTGACTACTTAAAGAAAACGTCCCAGGTTGGTATTTTCACAACGTTTTTAAAACGTTTTATTTTGGTTACATTATTTTTCTATTTTAAAAAACTTTTTTAAAACGTCTTTAAAACGTTGTACTACAACATTACCTATTTGCAACCAGAATACAACGTTGTGGAAAGTTGTAAAAACGTTTTGTGTTTGCTGGGTAGTTCCTCCAAATTTGAAAACTCTCATCATTTAATCATACCCAATCCGGTATGACCTTGATTTATTCACAGAATACAAAAAGATGTTAGAAGAGTGTGAACACTGCTCCTTTTTTCTCAATATAATGGAAATAAATGCTCCAAAAATGACAATAAAACATAAAATCAGTTTTTACTACTTATAAAATGATATTTTATTGGAATTGACAAAGTGTTCTGAAGCCATGAGATGGCTTTATATGAGGGACAGGCCAAAATTCACTGAAAATCCATTTGGTGCCAGTTTGAAAATGAAATAAAATTTGAGAGCTACGGCAGAGGAGACGATAAAAAAAAAAAAAAACTAAACATTTAGAGCTCACTGGCTCTAGTCCTCATTCACTTTTATTGCATGGAAGAGAGAAGAGAACATTTGGAACATGGCTTCATACAGAGGGGTAGTAAGGGTTATTAAACGACAGAATCTTCAAGCCATCAGATGGGAGCCTTAAATTTTGCGGATTTTACAGTCCCGTTCCAGTTAAATTGTGTCTTTTCGGTAGTGTTGTAGTCAAGACCACCTAAACCGAGACCAAGACAAGACCAAGACTTTGAAGGGCCGAGACCGAGTCAAGACCAAGACCAAGACAGGCCGAGACCGAGTCAAGACCGAGACCAATGCATGTCCCCACACTTATGATAAAATGTGGAATATGCATATGATTGGCACTTCTCTCGTATGTGTGGGTGTGTAAGTGTACCATGAGAGAAGTTTTGATCAAATAATCAAAAGGCATTGCAGCTTTGTGGGAATTAATCTTTTTCTTCTATAAGCAAATAACACTTAACTTTTCGTCAATGGGAGGCACTGAAGACGACGTGTCCATATTGTTTACAGTCTATGGTGGACACAAACACCAAACTGACATTAACAGAGTTTTGTGTTTTGATTTGTGAAAAGCACTCAATCCCATTTTGAAACTCAAAGTTCCCTAAAAATGCTAATCTGGATGAGGTATTAATCTCAGACACAGTCCATTATGTCTTAAATGAATGTGAATAACAGGAGGTGGAATATGTATCATACAGATATGCATTAGTATGCTGCTTTTACATATATACATATTTTTCAATTACAAATTGAAAATGTTATTGTGCAGCTTTATTGTGCAACAACAAGGAAAAGAAACCCTGTACTTGCATTTTTTGATTAACTACAGTTTGATTTAACAAATATCTCACATGTGCAGGGTTTTTCCTGGGTCAAAAATGGTCTTTGGTGGTGGCTGACAGACCTACACACACACACACACACACACACCATTTTTTTTTAAAAATGCAACTAAACAATATTTTTTTATTATCTTATGTTATATCTCATATTATGTATGATCTCTTATCTTGATGTTTCTTTTGTTCCAACAGGTTGAATTGTTTTGGTATATAATCATATCAATATTAGAAACAGCATTAACAGTTAACAAATAGCCACATTTTCTGCCATATACAATTTAATAAAATGATCAGCTAGCTAACAAACAATTTTGTTCTGTTTTCACCTCACTCCAGTCTAAACTAAATGATTTTAGACTATTTATTTTACTACACATTTAACATACATAAGCTTAAATACTGTGGATAGTTAAAACTAATAAATCTTACTCTCCACTCTTGCTAAATTGGGTAGCACACTTGTGTTCTCATTTCTGAGGTGTTCTGAGTAAATGATTTAACTGATTCGTTCGGTTCATTCATTGTTGAACAGATCAGTTCTTATTACCGTCGTTAAAATGATTCGGTTCAAATGAGTCATTTGGTCGTGAATCGGACATTAGCAGACCCGTTGTGTTTGAATCACGGCTGTCAGAACATCGCGGAAGGTTTGTCACACAGAAAACACTTCATAACTGGATAGAAATTGTTTCCTGTTTATTTAATGTATGATTTATGTCAGCTGTTTAGCTGGTCAAACGTTTTTTGAGCGTAATTCACACCGAGCGGTACTTCAAAACAGTTGTCCGAAGTCCGAACGCGCAACGTTCAACATGGATTCGGTTTTCTGATCTTATGATTTAGCTTAATATGTGAAGTAGCCTATCAGAGAGAGCTTATGTGCTTATTTTGAAGACAGATAGAGTGCGCGCATTGTGGAGTTCTCTGCTCTTTATATGCCTTCAGCTGTGGTCTTGACCGGTCTTGAGACAAAATCCCGAGTCATCTTCGCCCGAGACCGAGACGAGACCGAGTAAAAATGCGGTCGATACCGAGACCAAGACCTTTAAAAAGTGGTCTCGAGACCGGTCTCGAGACCAAGACCGATCTCGAGTACTACAACACTACTTTTCGGTGTCTATAGGCATTTTGTTTTTATTTTTTAGTTGTTGTTTTTTCCGATGTCCGCACACTCTACGCTTCAGACCTCCAGTTACAGATTTGTGTGCTGTTATCATAATTAAATTTTGCGGGAGCCCACGAGTCATTTCTTTCTCCTACGCACATATCAATATCTTCCCTCCCACATTTGCAATAAGCATTTCAAAATTTGTCACATGCTACATTGCGTTGGGTGCCTCGGATCCCGGGCATGCGCCAACCTCCAAGACAGATCAACACCCTTAAACAGAAAAGCCAATTAGTTCACAAAAATGGTACCAAAATGCTGTCGTTCCTTTGACACCAACAACACAACATGGGATGTGTTTTCTCCTTCATTTAAGTTGATAATCTTTTTTATTTAATTATTTGCATTTAACATTGGTTTGCATAATTCATTGAGAACTACTTATCTAAAAGTTCTATACATATACAAGAGGTTACACAAATTGTGCTCAAGCAATGCTGAAAACGCAGGCTCAAAACCTTGCACGTCTGTGTGAAGGCAAATGAACCTTCTCTACTTGACATATGACACATTTGGTTTATGAAAATCTTCAATGTCTGCATGTGAATAGATGGCATATGCACCAAGCATCATCTGTTTTAGTTTAGCAGTTAATATCTTAAATCATACATAAGTATGCACTTCATGTGACTCCTAAACCCAGTAACCATTATTATCCATGCAGATGATCAATTACTACTAAACCCTCTTGAAAGCATTTTCTTTTTCTCAGCCCACATAGGGTCCATCCCAAAGCTGCTTCTCTACTATTTATGCTTTCCATATTTGCTTTATCCAAGAAATCGGAACTTTAACACTGTTTCTACTCTGAATTGGTATGGTTCACGGTCATGAAAGAATTAATCATGCATTCAATGGACTCAACAGAGGCGGAAGGCCCACAACTTGGGCTTCTGTTCAAGGTTTATACTCTTGAGAATGTTTTTCATTGTTTATGTATATTAAGAGTTTGTTTTTTCTTGTCACTCTAGTAAGTTTGCCCACCTAAAGAGATAGTTTGCCCAAATGCAAATTTAGAATAAATGTATAAGTGTAAAAATAGACACTTTCATGTCATTCCAAACCTTTATGGCTTTCTTTTGTTTGGACACAAAAGAAGATATTTCTACAAAGGAAACGTTTGAATTAGGGAAGAGCAGGGCACAACGCTTTTTGACTGTCCCAGTTGGTGTAAATTCACTTGAGATTCAGAGTATTTTTTTTCCCCCCACATTAATTCCACACGTTCAGTACAATTACGTGGCTCTTTTTCATTCATAGAGTGTATAATTGTTTCTTGATTTACCCTGAAAGAATAGAAGTGAAATGTGACAAATATACCAATATGTCAATGTAACAAGACCAAATTACAGCATTAAATGTTACCTGATATAATCAAAAAATTATCCAGGACAAACTAAAATATTTTGTCAATAAAATAACTTTTTAAAATAAATAATGGCATTTTTTTTAAGGATTATTAGGAACACCATATTAATACTGTTTGACCCCCTTTCGCCTTCAGAACTGCCTTAATTCTACATGGCATTGATTCAACAAGGTGCTGAAAGCATTCTTTAGAAATGTTGGCCCATATTGATAGGATAGCATCTTGCAGTTGATGGAGATTTGTGGGACGCACATCCAGGGCGTGAAGCTCCCGTTCTACCACATCCCAAAGATGCTCTTATGGGTTGAGATCTGGAGACTGTGAGGGGCCGGACTGTTAGTACAGTGAACTCATTGTCATGTTCAAGAAACCAATTTGAAATGATTTGAGCTTTGAGACATGGTGCATTATCCTGCTGGAAGTAGCCATCAGAGGATGGGTACATGGTGGTCATAAATGGATGGAAATGGTCAGAAACAATGCTCAGGTAGGCTGTGGCATTTAAACAATGCCCAATTGTTACGAAAGGGTCTAAAGTGTGCTAAGCAAACATCCTCCACACCATTACACCACCACCACCAGCCTGCAAAATGGTAACAAGGCATGATAAATCCATGCTCTCATTTTGTTTATGCCAAATTCTGACTCTACCATTTGAAAGTCTCAACCGAAAAAGAGATCATCAGACCAGGCAACATTTTTCCAGTCTTCAACTGTCCAATTTTGGTGAGCCTGTGCAAATTGTAGCCTCTTTTTCCTATTTGTATTGAACTTCTGCTGTTGTAGCCCATCCGCCTCAAGGTTGTGCGTGTTGTGGCTTCACGGATGTTTTGCTGCATACCTCGGTTGTAACAAGTGGTTATTTCAGTCAAAGTTGCTCTTCTATCAGCTTAAATCAGTCGGCCCATTCTCCTCTGACCTCTAGCATCAACAAGGCATTTTCGCCCACAGGACTGCCGCATACTGGATGTTTTTCCCTTTTCGCACCATTCTTTGTAAACCCTAGAGATGGTTGTGTGTGAAAATCCCAGTAACTGAACAGATTGTGAAATACTCAGACCGGCCCGTCTAGCACCAACAACCATGCCACGCTCAAAATTGCTTAAATCACCTTTCTTTCCCATTCTGACATTCAGTTTGGAGTTCAGGAGATTTTCTTGACCAGGACCACACCTCTAAATGCACTGAAGCAACTACCATGTGATTGGTTGATTGGATAATTGAATTAATGAGAAATTGAACATGTGTTCCTAATAATTCTTTAGGTGAGTGTATAGAGCATACATAAAAAATATAATAATAACAAATCATTTCTGAACATTGACTCTCAATAATTATTCACCCTTTTCTCATGGTTTCTTAAAATAATTCATAAAAGTATAAAATATAATAGCATATTTCTAATAGCAGTGGGACAACATGCCCCACCTGCACAACTGGGATTTAAACCCAGCTCTTGTCTTCTGATGGTTAGATCAGTATTAAAGAACTATACATCTATGTTAGAATGTATTGGTGTGTTTTTTAACACCAATTTCAGGTTAAATGCATAGATGTAACGTGTGTTACTGAGATTGTACTGAGTATAATATTACTAAAATTGTATTAGTAATGTGTTATTTTACTGCTTTACAGCAAAGGGTAATATATTACTTTAATGCCGTTACTATTTTAATGTGCGTCTTACTCCCATCAATGTAATAATAATACATAATACATATAATAATAATAATACATAAATAATGTATAGTTGTAAGTACTCGCCAGGCATTTCTTGAAATGTTGCCGCTCATCATGTGTTCCAATATTTTTCATACACAGACACCCAAGTTCTTTGCATTGGTAATGAACAACACCTTAAGGTGCTGAGTTGTGTGGCTAACTATTATTTGAGGAAATGTGTTTATAATAGGCTATCAGCTTTGAACTTATTGAACATATTGGCAAATATGTCTATAAAGTTGCTTAAGAGAACGCTTAAGTTTAATATACAATTATCATAATACAAGGCAACCACATTGTATGTATCTGACATTTAAAGCTGAATTCAGAATGGAATTTCACTGTTCAAAGATTCAGTACGGGATTTGACTATGCATAGATTAATTAGTCTATTTTAAATGGATAGACTATCTGCTGGGGTTAGACTAGTCAGTAATGAAAATCAGCAAAATTTTCGTTTAGAAACATTAATAAAATTAGACATTGTGCACATCCGAAGTCCAAACAACATTAGGCCCCAAATAACTCTTCCAGAAAAGAAAGTAATTTGGGTTTGGGATGACATGAAGATGAGTAAATGTTGACAGATTTGTCTAACACTTTAAAGCTACACTGTGTAACTTTTTTTGTTTATTCTTAGCTAAAAACACTTAGTTCCTTCAAAAATACATGTGTTCATTAATGAATATTTACTTCTTTCAAGTAATAAAGTATTCTCGTAAGTTTATAATATGCCATTGAAAATACATACGGGTGAGGGTTTCGAATGCCGGTCGCCATGTTGCCCCTCCATCTTGAAAGTACATTAGCCAAAGTGGGACATACCCGTAAATTCAAGTTTCGCCTTTCACGTTTTAACATTCGATGGCACCGTGTCGAATGTGAAGCGAGGGATTGCCATGTTAATCTTGGACTAAAACGGCCACCGTAGGAGTTCAAACGAAAATGGAATTGAGAGGAACAGAAACTAATATTCACTGGATGGTCATATACCTTTACACCACTAGATAGGGGACAATATCACAGTGTAGCTTTAAGGCTGAGATTTTCTAAAAAAACTAAACAAAAAACAACCCAGACTCATTGGAAATACGTGACTCTGCCTACATTTTTGCAACACCTGAATTATGTACCTCCAGGTACATTTACCTGCACTTTTGGGGTAAAACATCCACCGGAGGCGCTAAGTGGTAATATTTTTTCTCCATTCCAGATGCACAACATGACATCATGACTGATCGATCTCACAGAATTAATATTTATAGCCTAATTTTATATTTTGGAGTAACTAACTCCACTCCTACCCTAAACCTACCCACTCTCAACAATATAAAACACGTAACAGTAACAGGCAAATAAATGTACAGTCACGTGTATTTATTGCAAAAACTGACCAAAAAACTGTATAAAAATATTAACTCATGTTGCATTCCAAGTCTTCCGAAGTCATACGATATCTTCATGTGAAGAACAGAGTTGATCTTAATGTTTTAGTTGTTGAAATGATGATCGTGCTCCTTTGCGAACAGAACACACACGCACTCGTTCATTCATATTTCTGATTAAAATGATACACACAAGTTGAATGATGCGATCGGTCATGAGACACACGAGAGCCAATGGCATTTTACAATCAAAGCTGACGTAATGACACAATTGGTCACGAGACACACAAGAGCCAATGCAGTAAAAGCTGACGTGACAATATTTGAAATTTTTTATTAATCTTTGGCGGATGGATTCGACGTTACTGATCGCTTTTGGGGATTTTCTTCACACAAATCAATTGTTTGGCCTTGGAACACTTGGAATATTTGTACTTTCTGAAAAAAATATGTATGCAGTCATATGTGCCTGTTATTCTGTTTTTTATAATACACAAATGGGTAGGTTTAGGGAAGGGATTGAGTTACGCGTTCAAAATGTGTCTGAATATGTGTGTGTCAACAAGGTAAATGGATTTATAAACATACTAAATTGTTTTTTTGAAAATGTAAAAATGCAGAATGTTTCTTGTGATGGGTAGGTTTAGGGGCTGTGTGTGTGTGATGGGTAGGTTTAGGGGCTGTGTGTGTGTGTGATGGGTAGGTTTAGGGGTAGGGGCAGTGTAGGGGGATAGAATGGAACGGCGTTGATAAACACGCTAAAAAGCGATTATGCTTCAAAAAACAACTACTCAGCACCTTAGCAACACCCTGGCAACCACCCACATTTGGCGGTGAACTGAATTTAGTACTAGAACCCAAAAAATAGAAAATTATGAATGTCTTCTACTTGGAAAGTTTGTAACCATTTGTAGTTTACTTTATCAGAGGATGAGCAAACAAATTCCACTTGAATGGCATTACTTTGCAAGACTCACCCAAACGTTTGATGGTCTTCTGAAAATAAATCACTCAGGGTTGAACTATCAGCGATTATTTTCTTCTGCCATTGTTGGCGCAATACGATTGACGTAATCTTTGAGGCATTATGGGAGAATCCGTTGGTAATCTCAAATCATTCCACATTATCCTCACAGACTTCCATTTGCATGTAAAAGAAACAAGCACCTGGTAAACATTAATGGGATATTTTCCAAAAGTTGGCAGACGTTCCTGCTAATGTGCAAGCTTTTTGGATTGAGAATGCCTCCGTTCTTAGTGTTGATGTTTGTCCCAAAACCAGTGTCCACATTTCAAAACACATGCATACAGCTAATGAACACATGGGATTCACTGATTAAAACCATCATAAATAAACACGTACACTTGAAATTGGATGACATTTTCTTAAGCTTGGAACCAGTTGTTCTGACTTTCATGTGGCAGATGTCCATGCAGTATTTTTGGACAATTCTGATACGGTCCATTTGATGAACAATCATTGTGCATTAGTAGATTTTGCAGTACGCACAAATCTCTTGGCCGCGTAATTATTATTATTTTTTTTACATTAGCACATTTTGTTTGGACAGAAATAAAGTTCATTTAATCATGATCATGCAAGATATTACCAAGTATTGCCACGTTAAATTAAGAGTCCAATGCAATTGCTTTATATATATATATATATATATATATATATATATATATATATATATATATATATATATATATATATATATATATATATATTATGATGCCTTTACACACTATCAGAAATTTCCCACTTCTGTCGCATTCAGGTGCTTTGCTGTCAGAAAGAACAGGAATCGTGGAGGATTTATTTTTTCTGATTTATTGAGGAAACATTTATTGAGCCAAAATTATATTTAGTATAACATTCATTTATGTATAAAACATACAATAAACACAAAATTTAGCACTTTAAGATGCTTTGGAATGAAAAGTGTGTTATAAATAAAATATATTATTATAAATAATAAAAATAATAACCTTAAAATTATTATTCATACATGTAACTCTGCCCTAATTTAAAGCTACATTATGCAATTTTTCCTTCCACTAGAGGGCGCCTATTTAAAACAAAAGCGTAGTTTGATGACAGCAAGTTTAAGTGCAGAATCTTGGGACATGTGTTCTTCATCTCGCAGCCGGTAGAAAAGATTCTGGAAATGACTCATGCAGAAATCATGTTTATGGATGTGATTATTAACGTTACTGTAGTATGAAGCAGAGCAAGACCGAGTGTTGAGGAGTTGAGCAAGGCCGCTGGAGCGATTGTTGCCGAAACACACGGCTCGCGAGCAGCGGAACTTTTTTATTATGACGGGTCACAGTCGACGGCACCATTTCTGCTTTTCTGGTCATGAGTATGAGGTAACGCAGCTCGTTTTATCATATTAGATACATTTAAGTGTGCTTAAAATTATATTATGATATTAATATGTGCGTTCGCTCAGCGGCTGCTGTGACACTTGTTCACACTGCTAAGAGTAAAGTGTTTCTGCCAAATAAAACCAGAAACCGAGGATAATGCACATATGACGCAATTGACAGGCGACTCCCTCAGATGTCCCGGCTCCTTGGTTAAAATAGCAATTTTCTCACAATTTACAAATAGTTGTAAACATCTGGGATATTGTAAAAACTCAACTGAACAATATCTGGCCTGGTGGTTTTGGGGGATTTTACTGCAAAAATACAAAGTGCACCTTTGACAACAAGACAAAAAAAAACATGTAGATGTTGTGGAAAAAACAACTAAAGAAGAGCAGTCACAGTAGCAATCGTTTATGGGACGTCCGTCTCAGTAATTTGGTTTCGCAAAATCATCCCAGAGTTTCCCTGTGATAAATAAGAATTATTGTATGGTATTTACAATAATCATTACGTGAAGGCAGCATTAGTTTGTCCCAAAAAATGAAGATGCTCCCTATGTAGGGCATTCCACATCACTCATTTAAGAGGTTTCATGATGGTTATTCTGCCTTACACTCTTGGGGCCAGATTTACTAAACAGGGCAAATTAGCGTTGAGAGCACAATTAAAAAAAAGCACAGATGGGAGTGGAAAGTTCAGCATGTGATCTACTGTTGACGCGCAAATTAAAGAAGACAAACGCAGCCGGATTATTTCCATAATAACCAGCACAATCTACCAGGAGTTGCGCAAATTAGTGTCTGGTTTAAGACATGCTGATTTTAAGTGGTAAATAATTTTTTAAGTGGTAAAATATTAAGTGTGTCAATGCATTTGAATGGCTTAAGCAGATACACAACAGTTTCACTGTACAGATGCTTGGTAAACGGTACAGCATAGTGTTAGTGTGCATTGATTTTTAAGTCAACCATATTTACAGGATCGTTTTATTATGGAAAGTGATGGAGATGCAACATTGTAACATTAATGTTATTCTTGTATTTAGCCCTCAGGTATTCCTTACTAATCGGTCACACTCATACTCATTGATGGTCAAATGCGACCATACACTGTAACTATATTTCAATTAAATAAATGTTCTATATTTTAGTTGAATAATATTTATTGAATATTTTAAGGAGATCTTTTGGTGCTAAATACTATTTGTGCAATAATTATTGTCAATTAATGACCACTTAAAATATTTTTCTTCTAATATTTTTTCTTATTTATATTAGTGTATTAATTAAGGTTAAAATAGAGAATTCCAATTCAAAGAGGCAAATTAAAGTCATTTTGTGGCTACAAAATAATAATGTTTATTCTTTCCAGTCTTTGCATTCTAATAAATATTTAGATACGATCAGACACTAGATTTCTTTAAATGTGAAAATTTAAAACGTTAATAAGTTGCATCCTAATATTTTTAATGAATAATGATACTTATATAAGCAGAGGGAGTTTGAAAGACAACCGTTTATCCTGCCCCTCAGATTGAGCCCTGTCTATGGTGAGTTTCCAGACCAAACATCTTGATGTGGGTCTGGCATGTCAGGCTAGTAGACTGTAGCCTTGAAAGCGAACCATGGTTGCTCACTAAAATGCTGTTGCTTTGTCAGTTCACCGCAATCTCACAAAGTTCTGTTATAAAAATAAATTTGTCAATGCACAATAAATCACTTGCTTAGCTGCATAATGTCTTCACTGTGTTAATGAGAGGTTTTGCGAGCCTTCATTAACATAGCACTGAATAAAAACTGGCATTCTGAGCAGTGAGATTCTGACTAACTTAAAAACACTCTGATTAGACGTTCGAGAAATAACAACTAATGTTATATCTGCGATTGGCTACATTACTCACCGCTGCAAAAACACGTTGTAATAGATGCATTTGACGCTCTCCAATCTGCCAAATCTGTTTCACCATTATACAGTGTGGCAAAAAATGTAAAGAATTTATTTGCAAATTATGGGGGAAAATAAATATTTGGTCAATAACAAAAGTTCATCTCAATAATTTGTTGTAGGCAATGACAAAGGTCAAACATTTTCTGTATGTCGCCGCAAGGTTTTTACACACTGTTGCTGGTAGTTTGGTCTATTCCTCCATGCAGATCCCCTCTAGAGCAGTGATGTTTTGGGGCTGTCGCTGGGCAGCCATAAAACAGAGATCTGAAACCTGGCTAGGCCACTCTAGGACCTTGAAATGCTTCTTACAAAGCCACTCCTTTATTGCTGGGCGGTGTGTTTGGGATCATTGTCATGCTGAAAGACCCAGCCACGTTTCATCTTCAATGCCCATGCTGATGGAAAGAGGTTTTTACTCAAAATCTCACGATACATGGCCCATTCATTTTTTCCTTTAAACGGATAAGTCGTCCTGGTCCCTTTGCAGAAAAGCAGCCCCAAAGCATGATGTTTCCACCCCAATGCTTCACAGTAGGTATGGTGCAACCCAGACCTCATTCTATTGTTCTTTCTCCTCCAAATACTACAAGTTGAGTTTTTACCAAAAAGTTCTATTTTGGTTTCATCTGATAAGATTCTCCCAATCCTCTTCTGGATCATCCAAATGCTCTCTAGCAAACTTCAGACGGGCCCAGACATGTACTGGCTTAAGCAGGGGGACACGTCTGGCACTGCAGTATTTGAGTCCCTGGCGCCGTAGTGTGTTACTGATGGTAGCCTTTGTTACTTTCGGCCCAGCTCTCTGCAGGTCATTTACTCGGCCTCCCTGTGTGGTTCTGGGATTTTTGCTCATCGTTCATGTGATCATTTTGACCCCACAGGGTGAGATCTTGCGTGGAGCCCCAGATCGAGGGAGATTATCAGTGGTCTTGTATATCTTTCATTTTCTAATAATTGCTTCCACAGTTGATTTCTTCACAGCAAGCTGCTTCTTAGCTATTGCAGATTCAGTCTTCCCAGTCTGGTGCAGGTGTACAATTTTGTTTCTGATGTCCCTTGACAGCTCTTTGGTCTTAGCCATAGTGGAGTTAGGAGTCTAACTGTTTGAGGTTGTGGACAGGTGTCTTTTAAACTGATAACAAGGTCAAACAGATTCAATTAAAACAGGTAACACGTGAAGGACAGAGGAGACAAAATACTTATTTTCCAACATAATTTGCAAATAAATTCTTTAAAAATCAGACAATGTGATACTGTCTCTTATAATTGTAGAGTACATATATGATGAAAATTACAGGCCTCTCTCATCTTTTTAAGTGGGAGAACTTGCACAATATGTGGCTGATTAAATACTTGTTTGCCCCACTGTATTATTACAGTATCGACTGAGGGTGCTTTTTCTTGTGTTTGAGGGTGCCAGAACCTTGGTGTCTTGTCGAACCTTGCCTGACTCGTACGCTTACACAGGTGTTTGACGCATGTGCAGTTTTGAGCAATCTCTAACCATGAGTACCATCCAATGTAAAAAAAAAAGTAAAAAAAAAAAAAAAAAATACATACATACATATATATTATAAATATATAATGTGCATGTGCAACCTGCATGTACAAACCCTTTTGATGACGAAATTTGCGTCATGCAAATTGTGCACTGACCCTCACATACATGTAAAAATTGAAGTATAATTTGGCCTTTACCTATGGCATACTATGCCAGTCTATGACAAATAAATGTTTTAACCTCCCCTTCTTAAACACTCAACTTGTCCAAATTGTTACCCAAACAACTTTGGCTTGAAAGTCACAGCTAACTCTTGCACATCCAGCTGGCAATGCTGCTGTTTTCTTCCTCGAATCAAAGTGAAAAGAAAATAAGTCTGCTTAAAACTGTAACCCCTAGCAGAGAAGATGCAAATGGCTCATCTGTTTTTTTCTTTTCTTTTTTGAGTCCTGATTAACTGGCATGGGCAGAAAGAAGAAAAACGATGGGTGCGTTGCTGTCATTACCATCAAAAGAGGGCTCCCAGGTGCCCTTTTCAAGCGGAAGGCCCGTTCTATTCACTTTGAGAGACAGAGTCGTGAGGAGCGAATGAGTGGACAGGCGAGAGCGTATGATTAACTCATCACACAGCGCTATAAAAAGAGCCTCTTTATTCCCACGCCAGGCGCCACCGCTAACTGTATCTTCACTCGGGTTCTTCTCGCAGCCATTATAAGGTTGATTTACAGCAGCGGGGGGAGAGAGTTGTGACAGTTGTGAAAAGCTGTTTTGCAGCTGCTTTCTCCTGCTTGAGCGCAGATAAGCTTTTATAATAGAGTTCAAGTGTTCGACAGCACTCACAAGAGTTTGGCTTTCTTAAGCTTCTGTGACGCAATCATAACCACCATAATAGCTGCTACGGCTCTAAAGTTTCTAGATAATCAAATAATTATAGGAACGTTGTTTTATTATTATTATTATTAATATCACAATTTTCAGCAATTAAAATAACTATGACTAAGTAGATTTCTTTTTTCTTTTCTTTTTTACATTTTATGGATGTGGTGTTCATAGCAAAAGGTGTTGCAATGAGGTGTTTTCTGGTTGGTTTTCTGGGTGGTTACTTTGAGGTTGTTTACTAGCATACTATTCATACTTTTTCATATAAAGATGTGTCAGAAATAACAAGAGCTCAGAAAAGTAACAGCAGACCTCTCTTCACAAACGCTACATCATTTGAGGAATAATTTACAAACGGTGCAGACAAATTACATGCCAAAGTGATTACAATATAAATTATATGTAAATATAATTTGTTTGTTGAGTGTTATGTTCGTTTCCTCATCTAAGCAGAATATATCAAAAATTATTGCTTTGTAACGTTTCTGTTAGATCATTGTGCAAAACCATAGTTATAGGGGCAATATTTCTAGATTTGGGAAGTCTGACTCATCACCCAGAAGTGTTTCCACGAGTCCCTGCGTAGCAGTTTACATAATTTTTTAGCTAATGAATGTTTAGATAAAAAAGAATGTTTATCACTATGTTTCCAGTAATGATGTCAATTACGGAATAAACTCCAATTAGTGTATATTTGTGTGTTCAAGCTCTGTTTCTTGCAGCCACCCTAATTTTGTTTCTGCTATATAAAGTCACAAAATGTTTCCTAGAACACTTTACAAGTCGATAAAAATGATAAATATGTTTTGTTTAAATCTTATGAGTTGCATGGGAAACATTTACATGGTAAACTATTATTCGGCTCATTAACAACATATCATTCGTAATACCTAAACACAGCATGTATTTCACAGTTTACATCTTAAAGGTGAACAGAACAATTCCTTCAGATTTACGTCTCTCACTGGTTACTTACATAACTTTTTATGCGTTTTTAATATTATATTTAATGCATTTATTTAATAATGTGTGTTTATAACTATACTTTTGTAAAGGAGTAATTTAAAGTCAAATAAATGATCAAATAATTGTATAATAATAAAAATGGAGTCCATAATTAAATTGCCAGAGTAAAGGGTCAGTCGCACCATATATTTCTTTCCATAGACTTCCATTGATATGCATGTGAATGCGTCAGACTGCAAAATCAAGTTTAGGATTAAGTTTGGTGAATTCTGAGCTAGGATTTTACATCACATGAAGATGTGAAGACACGTCACGGCATGACCCCTTAATGTGAAAGGTGTCATGGTGACCGGGGTATACCGAACCCAAGACTACTTGAAGGAGGTGGTCTGAGTTTAGTTGCACTCGAACCGTGCCGTGATTTGCATGAATGTGAAGGAAAGAAAACTGTGTATTTAGTCAGTAAAACACATGTAAAAGATAATAGCGATGATGATTTACCTTACGAGCAGAATAAGCTAGCAATGTATTCATGCATAGCAAGTGAATTTAGGGCGACCAATTGAATGGCAATCTTCTCAAAAAAGTCTGTTTTCAATTTGTCGTGCCATTGGGTCCCTCTGGCCTTGGACGTCTAAACACAACTAAACACAACGTGCAAAACGCTGCGACTCAACAGCGGAGAAAACTCAGGATCTTCAGTCAGGCAGGTGTGTGTGTGTGTGTGTGTGTGTGTGTGTGTGTGTGTGTGTGTGTGTGTGTGTGTGTGTGTGTGTGTGTGTGTGTGTGTGTGTGTGTGTGTGTGTGTGTGTGTGTGTGTGTGTGTGTGTGTGTGTGTGTGTGTGTGTGTGTGTGTGTGTGTGTGTGTGTGTGTGATGCGATACTGTCAATGTCCTTGTTCGTCTTGTAGTTGTGGCATTGCTATGTTCCATTCAAGACAACATATGCTCTCCACTTCCGTTGGCATCTCACAACACTTGCTACAAGATGCTATCCTATCAATATAGGCCAACATTTCTAAAGAATGCTTTCAGCACCTTGTTGAATCAACGCCATGTAGAATTAAGGCAGTTCTGAAGGTGAAAGGGGGTCAAACACAGTATTAGTATGGTGTTCCTAAAAAATGTTGGGGTGAGTATATACTCACACACAATTTATCAGTTAGAGCAGACATGTCTCAAAGTGTTTGCTTGTGTCACAACAGCAGATAAGACACAATAAGCTCACGGAGCAAACTTGTCAGTCTATTTTGATGAATGATGCAGAGGAAACTTGTAATCACATGTGACTTGCAAACACATTTTAGTACGCTTTGAAAAGTTGCCTTGTGAAAGCAAACCGAACCAAGAATAAAATGCAACATTGCAAGGATTTAAGTCTCTGTTTCGGAATAAAGCAAACAATCTACAGGTCTGAAAACGCCCTAATTGATGAGCATGACAGTTTGTTGTAAACATATAACTAAGCTAATAATATAACACTCGAATAAGCATAAAACACGCACAGAGACATATTGGGTAAAATATTCATTTTTACATGAGATAAAAAAAATGTTACATTTTTGACATTTTCAGATATTTGACTTCATCAGCACTGTAACTCTAACCTGCATTTCAATTACTACACTGTAAAAGCCAATAGTAATTCTTACTTAGACTTTTTAATTAACTTTACTTAATGTCCAATAACTTGTTGAAATTACTTTTTAAAATCTGATACTATCTGAACTATTTGCATGCTAATGCATTTGTTACTCAGAAAACCCAAGTAAACATTACGGACAAAAGGTTGAGGCAGGGCAATTCTTAATAGACTTTTGCCTCATTTCCTCCACTTCTGCAGTCATCGTTCTTCTTAGTTGCATTCACTAATTTTCAGGTCATCTAGAATGTTATTGACTAAACAACTAAATATTTTGGGAGAGCATCACATAAGCTGACTTCATAAATTTGAATGATTTCCAAAAAATTCTCACCATTATGGTGATCAGTGTTCCCTTTAGTTTGGTACTTGAAACTTAATCGATATTACTGTAAATCTCTTCCTATTGATGCAGCAATGCAACACGAAATCAAAGTTATATATATATATATATATATATATATATATATATATATATATATATATATATATATATATATATGCCAGTTAATGATCTTTTAACATTTAATTGCTAACACGTATGACAAACTTTTAATTGTGTTGATATAATGCCTCTATATTTATGACAGTATCTAACCATTGACCATACTTGAGTCACACACAGACTTTAACATTCAGAATGCAAAACACAACAATGGTAAAACTATTTTTTTTTTAACGCTTAATACGACCTTTAAAAGTTCATTTGCTGTCATTATTGGGGTTATACTGACAAAAGACAGCAAATAAAATGGTCAAATAAAGCCAAAAATAATAAAACAAAGTTATGATTGCCCTGTGATTAATTTATTCGTTCTGCAATGCATTCTGGGAGTACACCCGTTCTTCCTCAGCTCACAGATATAATTATGTCAACACAACTTGAATGGTTTAAGTAAGCACAACTTAATTAATGCAATTAAGCTTACTTAATTGAGTGTTAAGTGCATTCATGCTAGGTGAACTACTAAAAATATGTTCATTTTACTTGAAGAAAACCTGGAAACCGGTTGCACATAGTTTTTTAAGTTGCCATAGCTGAAAATGACAGATTAAAACTATGTTGACTATAATAGTATTTAAGATGTTTCCATAACACTGTTAGTTAAAAGGAACAACTCTCGTATTATTACGAATAAATCTTAAGTAAGATTAGTAAATATCTAGAGTATGTTAACTAGAACTGGCATTAAACTGACAAGATATGTATTATTCACTTCGGAGGTGTTAGCTTTCTTTAATTTTATCTGAATATTAAATTAACTTCAATTTTCCCTTTAAGTTTGCTTTGCAAAAATAAGGCAATCGGTTTCCAAACTTTTTTTTAGGTAAACTGAACTTGTTAGTTTTTATATTTCTTAGTGTGCCAGAATACCAAGGTTAAGCCTTTGTTTGTGCATGTTTTCTTTAATTTTACACACCTGTTATTCTCTATAATCACACTGAAATTCTTATAAAACACCATGTAACAATTATCAAAACACTTTTCTATTTAACAAAATCCTTATAAAGTAAAAAGCAACGAGTGATCTTAACAAGCCCATAATGCTAACCTCCTGCTGGGGTTTGTTACCTCTGCACAATGCTTAGATTATCATAATATTCAACAGACATCCTCAGGACACGGTGAAAAAAAAGAGATGTACCGAGGAGAGTTGATATCAGGTGAAGTGCAGTTTTTAGAAGCGATTATAAAGTTTCCCAGCGAAATAAATTCATTTTGGAAAGATATATTAGAAAAGTTTCACCGGCTAAACGATTCCCACCAAGATACACAACAGTACAACCCATTAAACATAGTATAGACCAACATCCATCCCGTTCTCATTCACCACCAAATAAACATGCTGTTAACTCTTTCCACGCCATTCACAGAGTTTTCCCAGCAATCTCTGTTTTTACCGTTACCGTACCAAGCGAAGAAGAAGGGCTGCAAAAACTAGAAGGAGTGGATAGAAGTTTGCTGCATCCGAAAACCTAGGCAGCTGACTTGTTGCCTTTCTGCCTTATCAGACAATGAGTTTGTGCATAAAGGCACCTCACGAAAAACTGATTTCAGGACAGACTACTGAGGAACCGTAACAGTTTAATGATCTGCACCAAAATAAAACGAGGTGAGAACTAAACAAATATTGAATTACTACAGTAGGAATTTCTCGCTAGAAATGACATCAGAAGTGGAAAGTGTTGGTAGAAAATTTACATTTACACACAAACTGAGCAGCAACTGCAAATTTCTGATGCCATCTTTCTTTTTTTAGCTCTGTCACCGAATTGAATTCATAGGATTGTGGGATATCAATGGCAGTGAAGGATACATCTATGCTGCCTTCAAAAAACGATCAGATTACGTTTTTTCAGGAGAAAGGAAGTGAAGCAAACATTGGATCTGGACGTGCCTTGATGCCTTCCAACCTTGAAATGTGTCTTCTGTTTTCAGATGCAGCCGCTGTTTACTGACCATTAAGCTAATGAGATCTTCAAACATTCAACAGCATATAAATCAAAGCTGCCTAATATTAACAAATGAGATGTTAAACCCACACAGAGAAAATGTCTGCACAAGCTCTAGAGGTGTTGATGGATTCAGTTTACTTTTATAATTTCTCTGAATCAGATCCAGACAAAATCTTTGACAAAAACGTGATTTTCTCAGAAAATAGTTAAATTAGGTCAAATCAAATCAAATCAAATCAAATCAAATCAAATCAAATCAAATCAAATCAAATCAAATCAAATCAAATCAAAGTTTATTTATAAAGCATTTTTTTACTTTTTTAAAGCATGGCATTTGTGAGAAAACACTTCAAGGCCAAACACGGAATTTTCCAGGTTTCCGTGTTTTCACTGTTAGACGCTAGGGGACGCTATTATACATCTTCTGAATGAGTACTGAATCTCCTGATCAAAACACACACAAGTAAAGCCGAGTTCACACTGCCCGATTTTAGCCCCGATTTTGACTCGCCGACAGGTTTTGCAAAATCGCCGTCAAATGCCAGAAAACATAGGCAAATCGTTGCCTGTGCACGAGAGTGACAATCACTCAGTGTGAATGATCAAATACGTGATCAGAGAGAATCGCAGATGAGTCGCAGACACCCGCAAGATATTTGGCATGCTAAATATCTGGACCTGTGGGTGATTCAAACTCCTGCTGTGTGAAATGTGTTCACATGACCCATGCGATGACCGACAGCCAATGAGAGAGTGAGATACAGGCAGCGGGAGGTTCAGGGAGGAGTTATAGAGCAGAATATCAGTATTTAATAGATATATATACAATTCTATCAAACAGAAACAAAGCCCAAACATTTGCACGTTCAGCCGCAGCAGCAGCACATTACAAAATGATTTATTAACCTCAAACTCTCTTTGCAGAACACAATACTTGCTCCCCCAGTCTCTCCAACAATTTCCTCCGCCATTATCTTTTTTTATTTTTCTCCACAAATCAGCACACAGACAATTTGGAGCAAACTTTGTGCAGTTTATCATTTTTAATAACAATTACAAGTCTCACGCGAGAACTCTGGTTTGCCGCACGTGCGATCTCGTGTTGTTTACTTGTCACATCGCACGTGTAGTTGGGAAACGTAGCGCAATGGAGAGAGAGAGAGAGTTGTCGGCGATTCTTCCTCTTGTTCAGTCATGCAGTGTGAAATCTCCTGTCGCCGATCCATCGTGCAGTGTGAACACAGCAGTGACTGAATGATACCAGATAGTCATGCAGTGTGAAAAAGGAGTGACCCGACAAGTTTGAAAATCGTGCAGTCTGAACTAGGCTTAAGACGCAGTAACACAAGCGATCGCATGTTATCATACGCATACGTAAAATAAGGTGATCATCAACATTAAACAGCATATAAATCAAAACTATCTAATGCTAGTGAATGAAATGTGGACCCAGGACGAACTACAGGACTATGCAAGCATTAAGGGTGTTGATAGATTCGATATACTCCATCTGTGTTTGATCATCACTCTGAATCTGATCTGGAAACAGTCTTTCACAAAAACTGGATTTTTCTCAGCTTTTTGTTCAAAATGTAGCTTTTTTTTTACATTTTTTAAGTGTTTAAAAAAGGAATGCTTAAAGAAAAGAATTTTTTTTATTTTTTTAAGAAGAGGGTCAGCTCTTTATTTTGATATATTGCATGCTCAGATTCATTAAACTAAATATTCTATGGGCTATTCAATTTTTGTGAAAATTGTCAAAAACCCTGGCGGTGGCTGGTAAAGTTTTTTTTAAAACGCTGGGGAAAGAGTTAAAAAACAGCAGGTGTTTATTAAAATGCTGTACACACATTGACTAAGATAGTAATAATACACACAATCACTAACAAAGAAAAAAAGAAAAAGAAACAATTAAAAAATAAGAAAGCAGCTCTCAGATAGCAGCAAATGCCAGACTATACTAATTTTTAGGCCAGATTTAAAAACGCCACGTGTTTGAGCCTGTCTAATATAAAGGGACAAATTATTCCAGAGCTTCGGGGCCACCACAGCAAATGCACGATCACCCAACTGTACACACACATCTATAGGCAAATATTACTAACGCGGCCTTTAAATAACACAAACATACTGCGATTTCAGTTGCCTCAAAATAGTTCAGACCATTTAGTTCACACCTCTTTTTCAGACCATCACGCTTATGGGTGAACAGATGGGTCGCAAGTGCAATTGCTATTTAAACATTGTGGCGCTGAACATGAAAATAATAACTGCATCGGACTGAAAGTTGCAAAAAAAAAAACAAAAAAAACATCCAGAGTGAAGGATAGGGTCATTTTAAATGTTGATGCTTAAAGGGTGAGTAGAATGTCATGTCATTGTACCCAGTTTTTGATGAATGTGTATTGCGTTCATAGAGTGAAGCTTTCGCTGATTCAGTTGAACGAAAGTTACTCCCATAATTCACGTAAAGCATCATGGGTGTAGGAAAAAGGGTATAAAATGTTTTTGTTAGGTGTTCTTGAACTTTATACTGCCCCCTATTGGTGTGGAGGTCGCACTAGGGGCCATTATAGAAATACCATTTGTGTTTGTATTTGTCAACCAGTAATTTTGTGTCAGATAATAAGCTCTATTTTGGGGCTCATTTTCTTTTCCCTGTATATGCTGCCCTTGGGGCACATTCTGGGGAAGTTTGGTATCTCCTTTCATTGTTATGCAGGCGATACACAAATGTATCTGCGGTTGAAACGCCAAGATACTTGTTCTTTAACTATTGCAATGTCTGGAGGAAATTAAGGCCTGGATGGCGCCAAATTTCCTTTGCTGAACAAAAAACAGAAGTTGTTTGTTTACGTTGGGAGGTACATATGAGTCATTAGATTTGGACCTTAGTGAACTGAGTCCACTTGCTAAGCCCTATGTTAAAAATGTGGGTGGTATATGGTAGTTAAATTAGTTTTTTTTTTTTTTTTTTTTTTTTATGAGACAACTTGCCTTTTAAAAGACAACTTAACTTTTCTGTCTTTTAAAAACTTTTAAAAACATATTTTTATTTCATCTTGACTGGAATATATTGTAATGGCATCCATATTGGCATTAGTCAGGCCTCTTTCTCCAGACTACAGATGGTCCAGAATGAGGTTGACAGGTACACGAAAGGAACATATTATCCCTATTCTTCCCTCTCTTTTTGGTGTTTGTTTTTTTATCTTTCAGACCTGATAAAGCTTTATGCTCCGCTAAGGGCTCTAAGCAGGGCCGTGCACAGGGGGGTGGCCCGGTGGATAGAGCCACTGCCCCTTTGCCCTCATCGGCTAAGGTGCCCCTCTTGCCCCCTTCCCTCCCTCACCTTCCCTCCCTCACCAGGATTTCCATAAAAGCGTTCGGTTCCGCTAAAAATCCACTAGTTCCGCTAACCCTTTCCGTGTTTTCCCGCTCGCTCCGCGCAGCATCGCTCAAAGTCTGCGGCTGTCTGCTCTCTGTGGAGACGGCTGTTCCAGAATGTCGTCCCATTAACAGGTATATTACAAACTACAATCCACAACGTTGAATTGTTTCAAAAGTGCAAACATGGATTCAAAGCTCCAGCATGCCACTCGTGTAAAATAGATTTCCGATTATACTCAATTTTACGAATTAATAGGCTACTAGTATCTATAGCCTAACATACTTCATATTTATGATATTTTATTTAGACCATATTAATCGTATACACAATTTTAAAAAAGGTAATACAAGCTATTATAAATATACATGAGTTGTATCAGGGTAGCCTACAATGGGGCTAAAGCATACCCTAAGAAAAATGTGCTCATTTTTCAAAAAAGTCCATACTTGTGCAAAAAAGCAACGTTTGCAGTATTTTCTGTTTATTTTGATTAATAAAATATTGAATTATTGTTCAGTAAATATTAAAATGTTAATATAAAAATATATTTTAAAATACAGAAACAAATGTTTAGCCTAAGTAAATAATCTGAAAACATTGAATGAATGAGATTCCATAATAATTTTATAAAGTTTTATCCTTGTAACAACTAAATATATGTGTATGATTATTATCATATTTTTTATTATAAATAATATGATGTTGCCTCTAAGATGGACACCCAACTTAAGATATTTACCAGCTGAATCTTAACCATGTCATGTCAACAAATGGAAGTCAGTCAGCTGTTTATTATCATGTTAAATATGCCTTTTACCCCAAATACCATACTTTTATATATTTTGTTATTAAAAATCTGTTGCGTATGATTTACATAAATCATAAACAAGACCTTTGTCTCAAAATATATTCATTTTTAGTGATTCTCATTTGCTACTTAAATCTTCAATAAAAAAATGTAAATAGAAAAGAGATCAAATTAGCCCAGAATCAACTTTTTGGAAGAATAATTAGAACAACAGAAATTTAATTAGCACTAAAGCATAACAATTGTATTTACAGTATGATTGTAAAAGATTTGTTATTCATTTTCTATATTAAGATGATACTCAATCCCCTTATAGTGCCCCCTTTTTTTGGTTTGGGCCACTGCCCCTCAAAATATCTGTGCACGGCCCTGGCTCTAAGGTCCCCTTACCTTTTGCTCTTAGTTGTGGCAAAGTTGAGAAACTCCTCTCCGGAAAGTGTTCTGTTTTTCCGCTCTCAAATTCCGTCATGCAAGTAGCCAATCTGCCCTTAGTGCAAGCGCAACTGGCTTTTAAAGGGATTGGGAGATGCGACTCTGATTGGTTTATTACAAATTACTGCCCAAAACACACCCATTAATCATTAAGACTATGTACTACAACCCTTTTGGATCATGCGCCCGCAATGCCAACAGTTTTTTTTTTAGTTAAGCTAAGTGAATTCGGACACCCTAAGTGTAGCTGTGCCACACGCTTCAGACCATGCACTTAGATTGTTAAAATACAGCCCTTTAAGTGTAAAAACATTACCAGATTACAACTAAAGACCATAAATAATTCTAAAAGTTCAATTATTTTGTGCAATAATACGGATGTGTTAAATATCACTTTTTAATATATGTCTGCATTATATGTTGTGATACTGCATAAATAGTGATTTCTGACATTTTGACAGATTTACTTTCTTTAGAAATATTCCAGTAAACACTGCTAATAGGAATTTGAAGTGAAAATAGGACATGTTTACATTTTAAAGCATTGTGTGAACACAAACCAGGAAAGAGAGGATTTGAGGAGAAACCAAATAATTGTCATGGGATATATTGTAATGTAAATCAGGAGAGCAGAACACAAATGTGCAGTTTATGTTGTCTTTTTCATCCTGTTACAGCGGAATGCAAAGGAACAAAATAAAACAATCAGGAAAAGGAAAAAGCGACTGAAAAGAGCTCTTGCCATAGATATTCTTGTTACACTACGTCACATTAAGATACCAAGCGTTGTGCTATTCTCTTGAAGTCTGAACATGAAAACATTAAGGATATTTCACAGCTCATTCAGTCAAACTGACGGATAAGGATTGATTGTAGCACAACCGTAACTATTTAAAATGGAAGCGATTACAGAAACATACAATATGTGTTTTTACTTCTTCGTAATGAATGAAAGGTGTTTTTATGCACCATCTTTAACTATGAAAGGTCATCCCTCTACTAGTCAAGGTCTTTGAGTAAAGTGTTGTCACGTTTTTTTTTTTTTTTTTTTTTTCCTGAACTGATTTCCACTCAATCTCCAACAAGCTGAGACGAGACTTTATAACATTTAATTGTCCTTCAGATTCGGGCTCCAAACACAATAAAGACGAGAACGTGACAAAGTCTCCACAATAAGGAGCAAACAAAGATATTGCCCTCGCTAATGGAATTGTTTCCATTACTCAGTCGGGCAATAAAAAGCCATTTTCCTTCTCAGGTCCCGAGCCTGCAGCAAATTACAGCCGTACACATCACAAACAAGCAGTGCCATTATTACTTATGTCTTTCGGGAGCCCCCGGAAGACAGCAGAGGTGAAACTAGCACGATCTTCTCCACAGTTCAAACACTGATATTAAATGTTTAGTCATTTTCTCAGATCGTAGAAGGGGCTGCAGCTGAGGCGGTGGCAATCTGCGATATTAAAATGTTCATTAAACTAACGAGCCACCGCTGAAACGACAGGTCCAGCATGTCATAATGAAGCGGCTAGTCAACCAGGCATGACAAGAGTCATATTTATGAAAAACATGATTTCCCTTGCTCTTTAAAATTCAATGGGTCTCATTCACTAACTGTGTGCATGCACAAATATGTGAGTGAAATCTGCATATGAATGTTTTCACAAACAAATCATGATTCATCATTAACTTTTGTACTAACATTTACTCTAAAAAACGTTGTACTTACATTTACTCTAAATTAACAACAACAACAACAACAAAAAACTACTGAAATCCTATTCAAAACATAACACTCTGGATGACCTTATAAACGTGTTAAGATTAAATTGTATAGCTATCTCATCATTATGCTACATATTTCATCATAAAAGAGAAAGAAAAGTTGAGATATAGTCAATAAATATGTATGTGAGGTTTCTCTGCATTAAAACCTGTATATAAATCTGGCTAATGCCAGGTCTGTAATCTCAGTCTATATTAAAGTCCCCATGAAATCAAAATTGACTCATTGTATAAATAATTTATACGTGCACGTCATTATTTAAAAAAATAAAAATGTGTGCCAGTATCTTTAATAACTTCCCCTCCCTCTTGCAGCTCGTCTCTTTCTTACCCCTTTTCCACCAAGGCAGTTTGAGTGCTGCTTCGGAGCCAGAGCATAGTTTCAAATCGGTTCTTTGTCTTTCCACACCAAAAGCACCAGTTCCGAACCAGGAAAAGTGGTTCTTAAAGGGTTAGTTCACTCAAAAATGAAACTTTGTTCAATAATTACTTACCCTAATGTCGTTCGACACCCGTAAGACCTCCGTTCATCTTCGGAACAAAGTTTAAGATATTTTATTTTTAGTCTGAGAGCTTTCTGTTCCTCCATTGAATGTATGCACGATATACTGTCCCTTTCCAGAAAGGTAATAAAAAATATAATCAAAGTAGTCCATACATCCGTTAGTTAGTTAGTTAGTTAGTTAGTTAGTTAGTTAGTTAGTTAGTTAGTTAGTTAGTTAGTTAGTTAGTTAGTTAGTTAGTTAGTTAGTTAGTTAGTTAGTTAGTTAGTTAGTTTGAATCTCTTGAAGCATTAAAAACACATTATGGTCCAAAAATAACAAAAACTACTACTTTATTCAGCAATGTCTTCTCTTCCGTATTTGTTTTCAATCCGTGAACAAAGATTCGAATGGTAATGAATCAGTGTATTGATTCATGATTCAGATTGCGTGTCAAACCGCCAAACTGCTGAAATCACGTTACATCGGCGACCCAAATTCTGAATTGATTCGCTGATTCATACCCGTTTGAATCTTTGTTTGTGGATTCTACAGTTTAGCATTTATTTGTCTCTTGCTCACTAATAATGATTGGAAGATAAATAATGATTAAACTTCTGCAAAAGGTTATTTCGGACAGTTACTTTCAAATACCCAGTTAAAAATAAAACAATTCAGCAGTTCGTTTGCGTTGTAATGATGTCACTAGAATGTAATTCTAACAACTTATTTTTATGGTATGACATTCAAATAAAGCCATATGTGAACACATATCGCTGATTATTATCCTACCTTTCATTCACTTAGGTAAATGATTGGCCTGATGATTGGCACTTAGGTTAATGTAGTTTATTGTCATTGTTTTCTAATGTGATCCTGCATCGTGAAAAATATTACTACATTTTGCACAAAACTCAATTATTTCAGTTTAAATTGTGAAATGGTTATGTTGTCTACAACGGTAGGTTTTGAGCGCTGCTTGGTCTACGGTAACCGATGCAGATGTGAGGGTCTTATTTTCTAGTTTCGTTTATTTTCTATAATCCAATGATCATTCTGAAAGAAAATACGCTCAACAATATTAATGACAGAGTATACTGTTGCTATAGTAACGAACGCAACTTCCTCACGCATCTGATTGGCTAATAACCTGTGCACTCTTGTATTATTGTTTTTGTTAATATTGTGGTTATTTTGCCTTGTACATTCTGTGCAAAAGAACTTGAGTAAATGTAGTCATTTAACTTAACTATGCACATGCATTTTCGACATATAAATGCACATCCTTGAATAAAGTGCCATCCTTTTATTTATTAAATCGCATTTACTGCTGGGCTATATGGGCCATTTCAGGAACATTCATAATTACAATTTAAAATCATTCCGAGTTATTGAAACATATCTTAATTTTACAAATAAAGTTTCAGAGAAGGATCCTTTCTAAATCCTTGAATCCTGCGGTCACTCTGGGACTAGGTTCCTCCATCAATTTCGTTTAAATAAACAAGAATCAAAAATATTCGAAAACGACAGTGTGGTATCGAATCTTGGAATTCACTCCATCGATTCTGAACCAGGAATTGGAATTGTGATCCAAAAATGTTGGAATCAAACAGCCTTACCGATCGGTCATGCGGTATTTTGATTTCATACGCGGATTGGTCTGGCAGCGCCGATGCATCTCGAACAAACCTGGAGTGTTTGTGTTTCCCTCTCCCTCGCTAGCGTTGCAAAGAAAGATGAGACGTATACAGTGACTTAAAACCTAGCTTTGTGCTGGCTCTCTACCCGTGGAAAGACAAACCGTTTTTTAGAAGGCTTGTCAGACGAAACAACTCCGAACTGGCACTAGCACTAGCTCTGAACTACCACCCGGTTCATTCTGGTGGAAAAGGGGTATCTGATGATGTGTTTACTGGTGCGAGGGTGGAGCAACATGTCCCTCACATGAGATCCACCAATAGCAAACCACAAAAATCCAATCAATTCCACATCAAAATCAAGTCCCACCCTACATTTGTTCTTGTGCCAGAAACTGCTCACTCAGATATCCATTGAAATACAGGAGAAAAGTACAAATAAAGTGCAATATAACTATGCGAAATTTGTAAATGTACAATAAATATTTGCTTACCTGTCTATTAAAAATCTCTGTCAAGTCTGAGTTTGTCACAAGCCCTCTTTAGCTCTGTTTGTCACAAAGCATGCTTGCCACTTCGGCCGGCCGTGTCCGTACAACAGTGCATGTGCGAGTGTATTTAGTGCTTGTAAATAAAAGTCCACTATACTTTGAAAGGCTTGCGTGTATACCCGGGGCTTCAGTTCATCTATGTTAATGTTTATTTATTTTGGATTTTCTGTACTCTCCAATGAATAATCTCGATTCTATGATTACTGAACGACACAACAGCGGCGTGCTTCCGCATTTGTCTATGTGTGTTGCCATGGTTTCTACGAGCGGAAACCGCAGATATTACGTAATTTATAGGCGAAAATGACACGGGACTAGCCATTCTCTGGATTTACAAATCCTTGGGAACTTTTGGAATAATGTAAGAACAAAACTGCATGAAATATAGCACACTGTGCAAGTGTTTTTGAATATTTTATTACAAAATTTGACTTTAAAGGTGCTGTATTTAAATGTTTGACTGTTCTAAAGCATAACAATACCATTATGTTTGCAGATATTTAGGAAACATGCTGATTTCACATACTAGTTTCTCTGAAAAACAATGCTACAGTCAGTTATTTTACTTTGAAATGTGTGTTCCGTTACGGAATGACCAATGCCACTCCCATCAGCAATGAACTTTCCAATCCCTTTTAGCCTGGATGCCAGCCGAACTCAGCCCCGTTCACAACATTTGAGCTGGGGCATTTCGGTCTGGCCTCGATCCATAGAGGAGTAATTATGCCCGAACAGAAACTGTTCAGACCAATCATCAGGGCGTGCTTTAGACGATGACAGACAGATGATCAACAGTAACGTAATCATGCACGTCATCAAAGGTGCTTGGATTGAATTTGTTTAAATCCTAAACGCAGAGCTTGTTTGTACAGGGAGTGCAGAATTATTAGGCAAATGAGTATTTTGACCACATCATCCTCGTTATGCATGTTGTCTTACTCCAAGCTGTATAGGCTGGAAAGCCTACTACCAATTAAGCATATTAGGTGATGTGCATCTCTGTAATGAGAAGGGGTGTGGTCTAATGACATCAACACCCTATATCAGGTGTGCATAATTATTAGGCAACTTCCTTTCCTTTGGCAAAATGGGTCAAAAGAAGGACTTGACAGGCTCAGAAAAGTCAAAAATAGTGAGATATATTGCAGAGGGATGCAGCAGTCTTAAAATAGCCAAGCTTCTGAAGCGTGATGATCATCGAACAATCAAGCGTTTCATTCAAAATAGTCAACAGGGTCGCAAGAAGCGTGTGGAAAAACCAAGACGCAAAATAACTGCCCGTGAACAGAGAAAAGTCAAGCGTGCAGCTGCCAAGATTCCACTTGCCACCAGTTTGGCCAAATTTCAGAGCTGCAACATCACTGGAGTGCCCAAAAGCACAAGGTGTGCAATACTCAGAGAAATGGCCAAGGTAAGAAAGGCAGAAAGTCGAACACCACTGAACAAGACACACAAGCTGAATCGTCAAGACTGGGCCAAGAAATATCTCAAGACTGATTTTTCTAAGGTTTTATGGACTGATGAAATGAGAGTGAGTCTTTATGGGCCAGTGGCTGGATTGGTACAGGGCAGAGAGCTCCAGTCCGACTCAGATGCCAGCAAGGTGGAGGTGAAGTGCTGGTTTGGGCTGGTATCATCAAAGATGAGCTTGTGGGGCCTTTTCGGGTTGAGGATGGAGTCAAGCTCAACTCCCAGGTTTTTGAATGTCAGAAATACATATTTGAGAATGTTGAGATGTTATATTTGTTTCACTGGTAAAAATAAATAATTGAAATGGGTATAAATTTGTTTTTTGTTAAGTTGCCTAATAATTACGCACAGTAATAGTCACCTGCACACACAGATATCCCCCTAAAATAGCTAAAACTAAAAACTAAAACATCCAAAAATATTCTGCTTTGATATTAATTAGTTTTTTGTGTTCATTGAGAACATGGTTGTTGTTCAATATTAAAATTAATCCTCAAAAATACAACTTGCCTAATAATTCTGCACTCCCTGTATATACATTCACCTTCACTATTTCTCACTGAAATGATAATCATGTTGGTAGGTAGCCTAACTGTGTATCCTTAAAATCTTTTTTTTTTTTTTTTTTTTACAGCACCGGCAAAGATCGTTTATTCCAGTGCGCGTGCAGACAGGGTTGCCAAGTTTTTACAACAAAACCCACCAACTACTAGCCAAAAACAAGCCCAATAGCTTCTCATGGAAGTTGTCCAGGAAAAAATGGCGTTTGGGGGTTAAATCTGTTATTTTGTCATGGTTACCTGCTAACATTCGCATTCTTGGGTCTATATATCACATAATTGAGGTCGCTTCAACCCGCGACATGGAAAACAACCCGCGGGGAAATAACGCAGACTTGGCAACACAGTGCAGTTGAGTTCTGTTGACATTTGACAACTAACGTTATGCGTCGCTTCATTGCTCTGATTGGTTGTAGGTCTATCCAATTGATGTCTTTCCTGGTTCGGTTGAAACACACCCCATAATCACAGCCCAATGGAGCAGTTTCAGACTCATATTCTGACTAGAATTGAGTATGACCACGTCAAGCTAACTCCCTTTAGGAGTTTTATGGGATTGTGCTCTCACAATTATTTGCCTTGTTTAGTAAATCTGGCCCATATAATTAAAACATACTAAAAAATTTTTTTTTTTTTTTTTTTTATGGATTTTTAACAATTTATGCACATTTTACAATGAAATCATTTGTCACTATAACTTTCTGTGTGAAAAAAATATTGATATGGTGCGTTAAATTAAACCAAGGATAGTAAAATGCGAGACTTGACAATGGGTGTAAAGTTTGGAAGCTGAAATCTAAGCTAACATGAAATGTAAGTCACGTTTTCGCATATGAACATGTCATATTTCCTGCTATATTTGGTCAAATGAAAACCATGCTTTGACAGTCACATATACTGTATATGTGAAACTGTCAAAGCATCCCTTGGTTTTCAGCAGACCAAATATAGAAGGAAATCTTACAAGTCCATATGTGGATTCTGATTTATTGACTTATATCATGACATGTAATTCTCTAGCTTTCCAGTGTCATTCTTAGTCAGCTGCTAAGAATAACCGAATATAATCGTGTAACTTGGACAGAATGCCTAGCTATTGTAAATGGCCAAATCTCTTCTAGTGAAAAACATGGCTTTAATACTACTAAGACATTTATTAGGTATATCACTGTGTAGCATTTCAGATGGGAATCGTTAAAGAATCTAATGATTCCTGTTCCGTTCCTGATGCCTCTTAAAGTTTCAGGTTAATTAAGAGTTACAGTATAATTATTCTTGCTCTTTTATAAATAAATATTTTGAAAAATAAATAATAATGGAAAAAAACTTTGAAAATTTTCAAAAACAAGCTCTTTAATTCAATGAAGGAAACCCTTTCCACGAAATTGAATGTTTTTTCAACAAAATCAAATTGGTTTGAAATGATTTGTTGAAATTATCTTGTTGTATGAACTTAAATTAATTTTGTCAGACTACTAAAAAAATATGTAATTCCTTCTAGATAAAGTAGGATAAAGAGTAGAACTGATGACCATATTTAGACTGTGGGAACTGTCAAACTAATTTATTTTCTTTATTTCTATAAAAACTAACAGTCAACGCAACCCTTGTTCACATGCTGAGTATAACATTTGTAGCAAGCAAGGAATGATCAAGTAAAACATTTCTCATTACTGCATTAGCAGCTAAAGCTCATTGAGAACAGCATAGCCTAACCACAAGGTCTACACTTCACCATAATAGTAACCTCAAAAATCGCTTTTAAATGCCAAATTTAACATCAAACTTTAACAGGTCTTTCCCTTTAATAATAATAATAATAATAATAATAATAATAATAATAATAATAATAATAATAATACAAAAACAAATTAAACAGCACTTAATTACAACATTTACTCTCCCGATTCATCCCATTGCAAACCATGCTGGGAACTAGAAATACACTGCTCAGTTTCAGTCAGCGCAACCTAAAAGATTTATGTAATCCCAACACAAATGGTTTAGGTTAACCTTAATTTTGCTAATTTTATCTCATTTAACGTAATAAAAGTGAGTAAAAAGGGAAATGGTAAAAAACTGAAGATTTGTGTTGTTTCAGCTTATTTTATTTAAATAAACAGAGCAAACAGCTACGATGAGCTCGTAATCACGACTTCAGAAGTGTGAAGTTCGTGAAGGCAGCATAAGCCCTCGCGATCTTCTCCCGAGTCCGCACTTTATTGACGTTAAGTGACGTAATGCCACTTTGACTCTCGTGTGGAAGTCTGCTGTGGAGATTGCAGGCTCAACAAAAGTGCACATCGTGGGCACATATCGGCAGCAAACGGGGCGCATGAGCACCCTACTGAAACCTAAAATGACAAATGGGACACCCCATGGTGTTGTGGACTTAAACGCGCAAGTGCACATAAAGTGTGCCATTTGGGACAAGACCTTAGTTTAGCAACAAAAACAAAAAATGAAACACACATGCGCAACTAAAGAAATTTGTGCTTATTAGTAAGGTTGAATTGGATCATCCCAAAGATTAGAGCATTAAATCATGGAAAGGTCAGCAAAGACATTGTTTGATAAAGTGAGATTAAACACATAAAGTATATTAGTATTATTTAACATATTCAGTTATAACAGGTTTGGGTAATATTCTGAGTTTGCATTTCACTGTTATTCATTTTGAGGAATACTGAATCTGTTTTGTGCAAATGAGACGAGTAAATGCATGCTGACATTTAGTCTAGAACTATAATAATCATCATGTTTACACACAACGCCTCTACACTTACTCACAATCTCTCTCAACATGTGGACAGGAGAGCAGACAGTCAACAAATGGGAATACAAAGCAACTTGCATAACTTATTTGAAAAAAGAAGTAACAGATATTTTGTTGTAAATTAAAAAGTAATGTCACTTTACTAGTTACTTGAAAAAAGTAATCTTATAATGTAACATGTGTTAATGCCCCCAGTACTGCTGACAAATTGCATAATGTGTATATTTAACTACAGACTGTCAAATAAACAGCCAGTCAGTAATTATGATTTAAGTGATTTAAGATTTCACCCAAATATGAAAATTCTATCAATGGTTACTTACCCTAATGTCGTTCGACACCCGTAAGGCCTCCTTTCATCTTCGGAACACGAATGAAGATATTTTTGTTGAAATCCGATGGCTCAGTAAGGCCTCCATTGACACCAATGTCATTTCCTCTCTCAAGACTCATAAAAGGCACTAAAGACGTCGTTACAAAGCCCATCTCACTACAGTGGCTCTTCAATAATTGTATGAAGCGACGAGAATAGTTTTTCTGCTAGTTTTCTGGTGTCGAACGACATTAGATATTAATTAATGACTGAATATTCATTTTTGGGTGAACTAACCCTTTAAGCATGTTGCCTTAAAACTAGCCTCGTCACACCAGGCAATGTTTTTCAAATGTTCTTCTGCCCAGTTTTGATGAGCTCTAGGTCTGTTCTTAACAGACAGGAGTGAAACCTGCATGGTCTGCAGATCACCTCGAGGTTTGACATGTTACTCATTCAGAGATGCTCTTCTGCATAGCGCTGTTGCAACATAGTTATTTCAGTTACTGTCACCTTCCTGTCAGTTTGAACCAGTCTGGCCATTCGCCTTTGACCTCTCTCAATAACAAGCCAGTTTTGCCCACAGAGCTGCCACCATTCTCTGTAAACACATAAGACTGTTGTGCATGAAATTCCCAGGAGATTGGCACTCTCTGAGAAACTCAAACCACCCTGCCAAGCACAAGCAATCATTCCATGCTCAAAGTTACAAAGTCACTGCAAAAAATTGCATATCCAGCCTCAATCTTTTTAAGTTTTTCAATCAAATCTGATTTTAACAAACTCAATAAAATTATAATATTTGAAATTAGATATTTTTACACGGTCAATCCAAAAAGCCAGGATATATTTCAAGTTTATTACACCCTTCAGGATACAACGCATATGTAACGTCACATAAACTTGAGATTCAGATACTTGAGATTGAGTCAAAATTGAAGGTACACTAATAGTGCTCTCTTTTTCCTCATATAGCAAACTATGTGACCATCTTATCAATTTGCAGATGACTTTGATTTGATACTGCCATTTACTGAAGTCATATTCATATCTACAAACCATTTTTATGATTAAATCTGGCAATCTTATTGTAGAAAATAAGCTGCACTCCAATAAATCATTTTAAAATGTCATGGCTTTAAAGTTATCTCCTATCTTTTCATGGGTAATCATGATAGAATTCTAAATCTGATCTTCAAGAGATGTGCACATCCTCAGAGAATCAATCCAGGTCTATATTCAAAAGATGACAGTAATGGATTTCAAAACTACCTGAAGAACAGAGGTTGTGTCAATTTTTAGAATTGATGCATATTTTCTAATCTAAGGTGCAGAGATAGAAAGGATGGCTTTAGTTTAGTTTAGTTAAGTTTTCCATTGCACTACCTGTCTGAACATGGTAGGTGGAGGTGTTTGAGAAAGCTGATTGAAGTTGTTGCACGTAAATACATTTGGTGATGTTGGTGGTAGAAGCTGCATGATCAATCGTTACAAGATCGTGATCTCATCCCTACATGACAATGATTTGCCTTTGTCTGTTCTGCCTTGGACAATCTGCCTTGGTACTGCCGCTGATCAAGAGTCATGTATAGGTACAAAACAGATTCACAAACAGTCTTTTCAACCACACAGTATTGTTATTTCTGTCTTACAATTATTCAAATTATCACAGAAGTACTGGGATAAAAGTTTAAAGCTTGGATATACGCACTGATGTATACAGTAGTGATCAAAACAGAGCAAATCAACTTTTGAAAGTAACTTGGTGCTTCAAATAACAATTTTATCAATTGCATCATTACACCACAAGGTAGCAACAAGTGGCTTAAAAATATAATATGCTGTTGAATCATTCATGGCAGAGGCTATATACGCTATAGCGACAGATGCTAATTACAACAAGTGTAAATACTAAATAGCAACTAGATTCTAGTTACACTCCCCCCATTTACACAGTGAAAATAGCATATTTTCTTAGCGATATATGATATTTTCACTAAGTGTAAAGAGCTGTAGCTGCTATTTTCTAAGTGAAATAGCATACTAAGTGAAAATATTCTATTTACACCATGTTTAAGTAGCAGTACTTTGCACTGTGTAAATGTTTTGTTTATTTTGTTACATAATATTTGTACCTCAGTACTGTTGTACATTAACAGGAGGTTAATGTACAGTTAATGTTGTACATTAACAGTACATTAATAATAACAGTGTAAATCATTATATTTATAAAAATTATTAAATGGATATGGCCTTAATGGAACAAAAAAAGCCGTCCCTACACCAACCCCTAACCCTACCCAATAATAAACACTTTTGTTATTATTAAACATTTCGTTAGGCACTTTATTTCCACTACACTGTAAACAATTATTTAGAAAAAAAGCCTGGTCGCCTTAAATTTTTGAGTTCATTGAAATTTAAATTTTGAGTTAATACAATGAAAAAAATTTTGAGATTCGACAACCTTTATTAAAAGATTATTAAAAGATTTTGTAAGCATATTGGGTAATTGTGTGTGTTTTATTTCTGATGATGCAGTGAAACATGCCAAATAGTGCTATTTTCATGATTTATCTTTTTTTTTTATGTGGTTCAGATACAATAATATTTTGAGTTTCTCTTTATTAAACATATTTCCTTCATTTTATCAACTCAAAATTTTAATTTCATAAATTCCAAATTTTAAGGCAACCAGGTTACTTACTTTTTTAAGTTAAACCAAAAAAATGTACAGTGTATTAGAACACTCAGATTGTTAAAATACGGCCCCTTAACTTCTGGGTGTTTATGACGTCACAATTGTGCTGCTCTTGACTGTGTAGAACCTTCCACTCTACAGATTCTTCCAAAAGATCCCAACAATAAGAATGAACCACTATTAGAACATTTTCTTCATTTTTATTGAAAGTAAATGCCTTTTGGATGTGGTATGTGATGGGAAAAGGGAGAAGAGCGCACTTGTCAAACGGCAGATTCGAACCCAGGTCGATCATGTCTAAACCAAGATCCTTGAGCCTTATGCTTTACTGATTACCAGAGGTGGACAGTAACTAAGTACATCTACTTGACTACTGTACTTAAGTACACTTTTTGTTTATCTGTACTTTACTTGAGTATTATTATTTTTTCTGGAAACGTATGACTCAAACTATATTTGAAAGACAAATATCGTACTTTTTACTCCCCTACATTTCTATCAAGTTCCACTACACTACATTTCGATCAAGTTTCTATCGAAACTTGTCGAAATGCCTCTAGGACTTTCTATCGAAAAAAGTCGAAAGGCGTTTCTGTTGTGTTTGGGTTTTTGCAGAAAGCCATTCAGGAATCACTCTTGTAGGGTCTCATGAAGTTCAATGACTTCCCAGCATTTTTTGAACACTGATTTATAGTTTATAGCAAAATGGAAGAAGATGGATGTCAAAATGTTCATTTTGTCGAGTATTCACATAAACAAAGTTGATTATGTCTCAAGTGAAGGTAAACAGTTGGAGAATATCAGATGTGTATCAGTGTATTGGATCTGTGCGTTTTACTTTAATGTGAAACCTATATGATGGCATAATGTGCATTTATAAAACAATAATGCGTTGACATATAAGGAATTTTTTTTGTGGCTCATTCTTATTGTTGGGATCTTTTGGAACAATCTACAGAGTGAAAGGTTCTACACAGTCAAGAGCAGCACAGGACGTTATGGGGCCGTATTTTAACAATCTGAGTGCATGGTCTGAGTCATGGGTGTGTTTTGGGGGTAATGTGCAATAAACCAATCAGAGTCTCATCTCCCATTCCCTTTAAAAACCAGTTGAGCTTGCACCATGGTCTATTCGCTATTTATGGTGGCATGTTTGAGCGTAAAGAATGAATGCTTCTCCCGAGATTAAAGGGGGGGTGAAACACTCAGTTTCAGTCAGTGTCATGTCAATCTTGAGTACCTATAGAGTAGCATTGCATCCTGCATATCTCCGAAAAGTCTTTATTTTTTTATAATTATAAAAGAAAGATGCGCTGTTCCGAGTCTTTCCGAAAAAAGCCGAGCGGTTGGGGGCGTATCGTGTGAGCGGAGCTAAATAATGACGTGTGCGCGCCGCTGTTATTGTGTTGAGTGCGTCGTAAAGCTGTGTCATCCCTAACAGCGGGAAAAAAACTTTATTCAAAATAAAAATATGGCTTTTAATCAGATACAGCCATACATCTATGATCCAGAATCAGACCCAGAGGCTGCAGTTGAACAGGAGCAGCAGCAAAAACGACTAGAGCAGGACGTCTCTATGTGGTACAAGTTATACACTAACTATATAATATGCTTAGCGACTTGTGTTATTTACATATTTATACTTGAATTATATCGTCATATTTTTGTCTTTGAAGGTGTACATGTGGGAAGTGCAGTTGTCCACCTTAACTTTTGAAACTTTGTCTATGTTTAGTATGGGATTCCAAGTCTTTAACAGTGTAAAAAGATCAGTATGCATGAAACAGCATTCCCCCCCCCCCCCCCCCCCCCTAATTCCTTTTCTTCACAAACAGTAAATTTTGAATGATAGTAATCTGAGGCCATATACGATCTTTGAAAGGGATGGCTATTTTATATAAATAATGGATGTTTACATTATGACTGCTAACTAGCTCCATATAAAATGATAAATATAACATGTTTTAACACCCACATTTGAATAAAATCTGCATTATGTCGCGGCAGGAAACTAATAAAAACACTCGATGGTGATCTAAAGTGAGATAAAGAATGAAGGTGTAATTTTAATGTTTTAAATTGTGTTATGTAGCTTGATGCTAACTGAAGCTCTAATGTACCTGCTGGAACAGGAGCTTTTGTCTATTTTGTTACAATAATTCACGTAATGTGCTTTTAGTTTAGTTTTTTTTAGATTACTGTGGCTTACTAAAGGAAATACTGTGCTGTTAATGGGCCATTTAGGCAGGCATACATGTTATAATGAGTTTGAATAATGGCTGTTACAAAACAAAAGATTCATAACAAAACAATAATGAGAATTACGTCTCAGACATTCAAAAGTGTGAAACGATCGTCGAGTGAGCACATTGTAGCATTAATTGAGCTGTTCTCCTCGCCAGACATTAGACAAAAGACTGCAAACGTATCTTTCAGGTCAACAAACTTATTTGATGAAAAACATCTAAAAAACAATCCAGACATGGTCTTAGAAAAAGTTTCATAAAATTCATAGTTTTGAACATAGCCTCAGATTGTGATATTTTCCCCCATCTAGCGGTGTAAAGGTATACAATCCAGTGAATATTAGTTTCTGTTCCTCTCAATTCCGATTCCGTTTGAACTTCTACGGTGGCCGATTTTGTCCAAGATTAACATGGCTTCCAGTTCAACCTCGTTCATGACTGCCATCGAGTGTTAAAACGTGAAAAGCGAAGCTTGAATTTACGGGTATGTCCCTCTTTGGGTTCTAAGTCATTATAGTACATTCAACTAATATTCTTATACAAGAAAAATATTTAAAATATTATTTTAATTGTTATGTTTCAGCCTATATATCTCTATAATAATAAGTATCTGAGTAATTCTGAGTACTCAGCTGTAAACTCAAGTGTTGGCTTTCTAAAGATATAGTCTAAATGCTGCATTTGCCAAATCGGGAGATGACAGGTAAGGGGTTAGGAGACATGATATATATGAGGTTACCTAAACTAGAAAGATGTTCATAAGACAAATAAATGCAAAATACCATATAAGAAACATTTGACAAGACAGTTATATGTGTACACTCAATGTCCTGGGTGTGTGTTCATTTATAGATGGTTTGTCTATAATTTGAGGCAAAAGCATGTGTTTTACAAGCTCTGTCTCTTTAACTCTGGACTTTTTATGTGGCCAAATTCTTTTAAGCCGTAAAACGTCTTATCAGTTGGTTTCCAGGGTAACGGAAGATCTTTCTCTGTGGTGTCGGGGGAGGGTCTGTTACTAATCACAAAGCATTTAAAACATATTTGTTGAATGTAACCGGCAGTTATGGTGTTTGATTCGCCTCAGTTGCTACACTAAACAAAAATAATGCACTATTAGGGTGCTTTCACACCTGCCTCATTTAGTTCGGTTGAATTGTACTAGAGTTCGTTTCCCTCTTTGGTGCGGTGCGTTTGGTCAGGTCTGAAAGCAGCAATCGCACTCGGGTGCGCACCAAAAGCGGACCAAACAAGCGTACTGAGACCTCCTTGAAGAGGTGGTCTCAGTACGATTTCAAACGAACTCTGGAGCAGTTTGTTTGTGGTGAGAACCTGATCCGACCTCGAACAGAACCAACTGCAAAAGTACTGATCATTTTTGGACTGAACCAGCTGCCGTAGTTAGCTGCGCTGACATTGAGTGCATGATATTATTACCTGATAGATCGTTGGCAATATTTTCGGAAGATGAGCATGTCAAGAGTTAATAATTAATGCACGCCTCCTCTTGAAGTGAGCGATGCGCGGTCGCCGTCTGCAGTGCATTAGAACGTTGTTTTCACGTCGCATCCGCGCTTCATTATAAAGGTATTTGCATACTGTGGTAAATACACACAGTGTAGTAGATTATGGCCAGGGACAAAACCAGCCCGCGCAGGCGTCTTTTCATAGTGTTATAGTTTGCTGGCTTTGCCTCAGTCTTCTGTTGGAATTTTCCCACACGTAAATTCTGACCAATCGAAAAGCAGTTTAGGAAATACGCCATGGCCAATGAGTGATGTGGATGTTGTCACGTGCTTGCGTTTTGGTTCGTTTCAACTGGTTTGGACCAAAGCAATCAGTGTTGTGTGAACCAAAAATTAACCAAAAAAGCTGAAAAATGCAACAATGTATAATTGTTTGCCCTCGGTTTGGACCAAATGAACCAAACTAGAGATGTGAAAGCACCCTTAGACTTTAGACCAGGTTTT